>NC_086229.1:58693788-58863788 GCF_036321145.2 Pelmatolapia mariae | reverse complement strand
AAATGTAAAATCCTTTTCCTCACATACAAGGTCTTGAATAATCAGGCCCCATCTTATCATAAAGAGTTTATAGTACCATTTTCATAGAGCACTTTGCTCTCACACCAGCTTACTTGTGATTCCTACAATATTTAAAAGTAGAATGTGAGGTAGAGCTTTTAGCTTTCAGGCCCAACTTGGATTTAGGAGACAGACACTCTATCTTCTTTTAAGATTAGATTAAAACTTTCCTGTTTGATAAAGCTTATACTTAGAGCCGGATAAGGTGATTCTGAATTCTTCTTTAGGTCTAGGCTTGTGGTGACTTCTGATGATGCACTGGGGGTTTCTTGTTCACTGGGGCAGAGCATGGTCTGCGGTGCCGCTGCAGTGGATGGTGGACGCACCTGAGGGGCATCCGCAATCACACCTTGCTGGCTCAAAGTCTGTGCTGTCTTGTTGTTGTGGTTGTTGTTGTTGAAGTGATCAGCTTCCAGCTGGAAAGCTGCAGCTGTGTGTGTGTGTATACAGCAAATTAGAGAAAAGTGTTCTGCCTGACATTTCTTGATCTTAAAAGTTTTTTTTTTCTTTCCTGTGTCATCAAGTGCTTGAATATTATAATATAAAGTCCCTTAAGGTGACTTCCATTGTCAGCTAGCACAATATAAATTAAAACTGTGCTTAGTTTAATTAGTTTTAAAATCTTTTTTTAAGCTGAATGTTTTTGTTTTAGTTTTGTTACTGATGTTTTTGCAGCTTAATGTTGTCAAGCTTGTAAGGGTGAAGGGCAAAGCAAAGTTCAATATTCATCAGTTCATAAACATCGATTTTGTCTACCATGTAAACATAGAACATACAGAGTTGGGGATTAAACCATGTCTTTTGAAACAATGCTTTAACAAACAAAACACTTTAAATATTTTCAAATTTGATGCCGCCATAAATATGTTTATTTTTTGATTTTGTTTTAATTTTCTTTCCTCAGGAGTTTGTTGCTTGTCCTTTCCTACATGAACTAGTTTGGGGATTTTGATCTAAAGGTCAAATGCAATAAAAGATCTCAGTGTGCTCTAGAAAATATTTCTGATTTTAAACATAGAGAATAATTTGCACAATTATTTGTAATTAAAGTGATTTTACACTCACATTTCTAAATTGCTTTTAGTGAAATTGGCTGGAGTGTAGACGGGTTTAAACAGAACCATTAGATGTTTATGTTTTAGCAATGTTATTGGGGTGTTAAGAAACTGGATGTGTTTTGAAATTCACAAGTCTTGTGAAATAATGTCTGAACTTCAGTTCCAGACAGTGTTTCAAAAGTTGTCCTAGCTGTCACTTCTGTAACAGCTAGGGCTACTGGCTAACTGATAATAACCATCATAATGAGTTTATCTACAAGTCAGACTTAGACATCCTCTTCCTGGTTATACATTTGCAAATTCATTTACAAATGCATATTTAAATCATTTTATTTATTCAAACATTAATACAGTAAATTTTTACTTAATAATTTAATTTAAAATAAAAAAAGCTATTTTAAAATCAATATTTCAAACTTAATTATTAATCCATTAATAAATACTTCAAAAAAAGAATTTGAAAAATTCAGAAAATGAATTTCACAAAAAAGAATTAAACTCTCAAATAAACTCACAAAATTCTCTTACTTCAAAAACCATTTTTCAATTCCAAATTAAAAAACAGATTTTCAAAACCATTTTTACAACAACACAACAACACAATTTTAAAAAGAGAAAAAAATTAATGGATTCAAAAATCAAAGATCTTTCCCTTTCGTGTTAGCTCCCAGATTAGGTAATATATTAGCAAAGGGTTAGCTTTAGGATTAACTACTGGATTAGCTATCTCATTTCTGAAAGCCCAAAGCAATGTAAAATAGCCACACAGCTTGATGCAAAGTTAAAGTTTGTCGAGCATTTACAAAGATTTATTCCCCATTTAACACAATATGAGAGACTTTGCAAGACTATCTTCAAGAAAATTCTGAGTAAGACCCAGTCCCAGTAGTGGTTTTTGATATTGACATGGGCAGTTGCCCAGGGCGGCATCGTGTTGGCGGTGGCATCATGGGCAACAGCAAAAAAAAAAGGTGCTTACACCCATGCTGCCCCGACATCATGCCAGTGCATTTTGGGGTTTTCTATTACCCATTTGCGAGGAGTAAAAGCCCCCTCCATTTGTGAGGTATAAATTTTAACACAGTCCATTTGGAGGACTCAAAATCCCTGAAATGTCTCTGTCAATGCATTTTGGTCAGTTTGTCCAAAGTTTCTCCATTCTACGCTCCAGATGGGTTCATTGCATTGTCAATCCAAGCCCATTATGTATTAATTACATTTCCTGGGCTGTGTGAAATCTCAGAAAACAAACAAACAAACAAAAAAAACCCACTTTATACAAGGTGTAGGTTTATTAGTCTATGTTGTGGGGTTGGGTGTTGATACTGGAGTGCAAAATTACTGATGTATGTATCCTGAAACAAGATAACATTCATAGGGATTGGGAAAACTTCTGTTTACCTTTGTTAGCCATTTGGCTATGATAGTAAACAGACAGTAGACACTGATGTGGCTTACTGAATCTTTTGGACTGTGTTCAGCACATTATTAATTAGCCATTAATTGGAAGTGGTGTTGTCATGGTCTATGTGCAGGCGGGCAGGAAATGGACCCAATATGCAGACTCATGGAGGTGGAAACTTAAACTCAAAGAACCTCAGCTTTATTGCTGGCAAAAAGCAAAACAGAAACCAAACTGGAAAGCTAGTAAACACAACTTGAAAACAGAACACACAGGCTAGCATGAGGGACGATGTGACAACAGGAACACAAGCAGATACTAAATACATTTGGGGAACAGGGCAGAGAGCAAACACCTGGGAAACACGGCTGACAATAATTACAAAGATAAGGTGGGGAGGAAGCAAAACACAATACATTGACCTTCAAAGTAAAGACAGGAATCTATTCCAAAGAGCATTATGGGGAATGTAAAATCACATCACACAAAAAACAAGATATTACACAAGAACATTACCTAAATTCCTGTCTAAATAGCTGAGTTTTCAGCTGATTTTAAGAGAAGCTACAAAGTCAACGGTGCGTAGAGGTGGGGGTAAATTGTTCCACAGTTTTGGCACTAAGGTTTGGAAAATGTGATCCCCTTTGTTTTTCTGGAATAGCCAGAAGAGCACTATCGGTAGATCCACAGATTCGGTTTGGAGAATAAGGTTGAAGAGGCTAGATGATATTAGTGGGGGGTCTCTCCTCATAAGGCCCTGAAAGTAAGACTGGGGTTTTTTACATTTTATTTTATTTTTCTTTATTTAGTTTTCTTGAGGTTTGTAAGTAGAATTTGGTGCTTGTCTTTTCTTACATGAAATAGCTTGGGGATTTTGATGTGCTTTTAATAAAATTGGCAGGGCTGTCGATGGGTTTAAACAGTTTAAATAGTTTATGTTTTAGCAAGGTTATTGGGGTTTTAACAAACATTGATATGTCTTGAAATTCACATAAAGTGAAATACTGTCTGAACTTCAGATTCAGACATTGTTTCAAAAGCTGTCACTTCTGTAACAGCTAGGTCTGATGGTTAATACTGATAATAACCATAATAATGAGTTTATCTACAATTTAGACTTAGACATCCTCTTCTTGGTTATCTGTTTGTGTTGTATGGTTAAAAAAACGTAAGACAAACGAAAGATCCACCAAGCATCAGCCATTGTTTTCTGAACTGAAACCGGTGGTCCAGTCTTAAAAGATTACTTAAATGCCTATATCAATCAATCAATCAATCTTTATTTATGAAGCACTTTTCATACAAATAAAACTGTAGCACAAAGTGCTTTACATGGTTAAAAGCAGCCCACCCCACCCCACCCTCCCACTCACTCCCCACACTCTCATTAACATAAACGGTCATGGATACACACATTCTCTCTCCCTCAGAACACCAGTGAGGCCATCTTTCCCTCACCCTCATGGTCTACAGGTCAGTAGTCAATGATTCCATGCACACCTGCCCTGTTTACTGAGAGAGCCAAGGATCGCTGCTGAGCTCTCTTTCGGGAAGCCCCTTGACACACTGGAGGCACCACCAGGCCTGGACTACGCAAGGAAGCTGCAGGACCAGCCGGATTCTGTACATTCCTACTTCCAGGAGCAGCTGGTGTAGCTGTTGCTGTTCTGTGAGTCTATCGTGCAAGTGGTGTGATATGCCCATGTAGAAAGGACGGCACTGCGACGCTGGACTTGCCCTTACTCTGGGCTCCCTCTTTATTCTGGCAACTGGTACAAAGAAAACAGTCGTCATTAACAGTGTGCTAAGCAACTGCAACATTCAGTTCACCAGCTTGGGAGTATTTTCCTTTTGCTTTTTTTTCCAAACATAACACTTAATAAATGACTAAGATATATTTATACAACACAACATCAACAAAGTCTTTTTTTTAAAAGTTCTAGCTGAAACCAAACCTGTGATCGTATAGTAGCAGTATTATTTATTTATTTTTCTCCTTGTGGTGAGTGATAAGAGACATTATATCTCCTTTTTCCTAACCAACAATAACATATAAAAACAGCTTTTCTATTATAAAACAATCATCATTGTTCATCTTTTTTTTCCCTATACAACAGCATCAATTAAAACTTATACTTAACAGCGCCTACCTGGTACAAAGAAAACAGTCATCATTAACAGTGTGCTAAGCAACTGCAACATTCAGTTCTGTTAAAAAGAATTAGAACAATTACAATCACACAGAGAAACATTAGAGCTGAGTGCAAGTCAAAAAGCACCCGACTAGCTAACGAGTATTAGCTTAGCTTAGCATGCTAACTAAAAATGCTACTCATGAATAAAGTTACTACCCATGCATCAAAATGCCTGTAACTTTCAGGATACATGCTAGTACTGCTTACAATCAAAATACATGTTGACAATTACCACTATAAGAATGTTTTCATTAATACACATTAGTGCTGGGCGATATGGAAAAAATATTTATCATGATATGAATTATTTTATATCACGATAACGATATATATCACGATATACCACCTGACCTGTGGTCATCTGGAAAGTATGCAGTCTGTAAACAGCGAGTGGAGAGGGTGCAGTCTTTGTTTTGAGTTACTGTAAAGTATGTCGCAAATCCGGGTGCATGTAAAGCAGCACCATGTTGCAAAACCACAAGACAGTTTCTTTGCGAAAAATATCATTTTTTTATACTTTATTTTCTCTTGCATAAAGTTCAGAGTATGTATAGTGAGAAGACAACACTAATATATTTGCCACAGGCTATTTAACCCTTTAAGACCTACCATAGAACCAAGTCCGCCAGAGCTTATCTTTACATTTATTTATTTTGAGTGTCTTCATAGTTTTATTTTTGAGATACACAAATTTTTATATATAAATGAAAATAAATAAATGCAAATTTGCAAAAAAACAGCATGTGCATCAAAATAAACTATTTCCAACAGTGTAATTTGACTTCTAAGCATCCCAGAAACGATACAGAAGAGCATAAAGTCAAACATGACTTTTAAAAACACCAACATAGACTTTGAAGCTTAAAAAACTACATTTTCCGCGAAAGTGACGTCACTTCCGGTTTCGGACAGGTAATGGCGGACATGCGATAGTTGCGCTGACTTATATTCCAACTAGGAAGTGTTATGAACAGCTGATCGGATCGGCAAAGCCTGTTTCTGGAATATTATGTTTTTGTTGCTGCAAGTCTGGAATATTATGTTTTTGTTGCTGGAAGTGCTTTTTATGCAATTTTTGCAAAGCTATATGTGGAAGGAAACCGTGACCTAGGGCAAGCTAATGGAATAAGATGTAAGTACAACCCCTACGGTTTCATATGCAAAAAAAAAAAAACATTATTGCGCTACCTTACGTGGTTACAGTTCTACAGGGATTTAAAAATAGTTAGGGAAAACGGAGTGTGCCTGCTCTGACCGGTTGTAAAGGGTTAATGATATATTTTATGTAATAATTTGTAAAATTCGGGTTAGAAACGATAGAAACGATAGAAGACAAATGGCACGATAGACACTTTTCTATCGTCCACACGATATATATCGTCATATCGCCCAGCACTAATACACATACACAATTGACAACAGTATCGCTCACAAGCACCTACCACCACCTTGGGAGTATTTTCCTTTGCTGAGGCATGCGCTGTGCAGCGATTTGGAACCTTAACAGTTGCAGTTGCGGTATTTGTCCACCAGGTGGCTCCAGCTATTCACAAAGCACATCAATTTTGAGGAAATTCATTAAGCTATTTTCTAACTCTGTTACATCCACCCCCGCAGATTTTCACTCAAAATTATAGATGCACAACCCACAGTATCCACCAAAATCAACAAAACAAAAGAGAGACCCAAAAGAAAACAGACCCGACATGGTTATATAGACACACCAACTCAAGAAGTATCCCCAAAAGGATGAAGCAGAGTGAGCGGCGCCAACTCACTACCAGCTCCTGGATGCAGGATGCCGTCTACACCCCACACAAACCATGCCCCACAGAAAAAGAAAAGTCCCCCCATCGGGACCGAAGTTCAAACACGGTGGTGCAATGGCAAACCAGAATGGAACAAATGCACCAAACTGAAAACCACAATGTAGAAGAAAAACCTTACTGAAAAGCCTGACGTATTGACTTAGAGACTTTGCCAATTATCTGAGTTGCATCATTGACGACCTCTTGAGTGGACATTACATGGAGCAACCGATTGACTAGTTTGACAAAACGAAACAAGACAAAACGAGATCTGACTGGTTGTACATCGCCAGGACCAGATTGGTTGGAAGGCGTGAGTTGTCTGTTCCCTCCCTGAGTGATGGTCGAGGGGGCCGATAAGCAGTCTCGTTCAGAGGTCACTGAACCGCCTTGATGGTGCAAATCACTCACACTCGCAGGCTCATCAGCCATGCTCAAAACACGACTAGAGGGCTCAGCGCCCTCACAGCTGTCCGAACATGCAGCCGACAAATTGTCAACCCATTGCCGAGTTCTGTTCACAGAATCCCCACTTTCTGAGAAAGACAGCAATCCCGTCGCATCCATGACGTCGCCAGATCCAGCTTCAGAAGAAGACTGAAAGGTGCGATCTGCGTGACTGTCCACGTCCACAGGTAAGAAGTTAACAAGCATCAACAGGTTACGGTGCACAGCCCTCTCCTGTCCAGTCATAGGAATCTTGATCACATATGTGTGAGTAGCAGGGTTCACACCAATGACAGTGTATATGGTGGACTCCCACCTGTCTGCTGTTTTTCGCTTCCCTCTCTCACGTCTGTTGGAAACCAGGACTCTATCACCCGTAGCGATCAAGTTCCCTTTCACACGTCGGTTATAGAGCTCAGCCTGACGTCTCTGTTCTTTGTCAACATGTCCTTGAGCAATAGCCATTGCCTCTTGAAGATCCTTTGTCAGGGACACCACGTAGCTATCATAACAACTGATTTCAGGATCTTTCAGTATGTTTTTGAACAGCACATCAACTGGAAGACGGGGGACCCTACCAAACATGAGATAGAAAGGAGCGTAACCTGTTGTCTCATGCACAGTACAGTTATACATGAATGTCAGGGTCTGGAGGCGCCGGGGCCAGTCGTGTTTTGCATCAGGAGGGAGGGCACGAATCATGTTGCCCAGTGTCCTGTTGAAACGTTCCACACTACCGTTGCCCATTGGATGGTACGGTGTCGTCCAAGACTTCTTCACACCAGCAACCCTGAGCAATTCAGCAACCAGCTGACTTTCAAATGCAGAAATACTTGTCCCAGAGTTGCTTCGCAACCTGTTTAGCAGACTGATCTCGGCAAGGGAAGGCCTGGGCCATCCTAGTAAAATGGTCCGTCACTACCAGCACATCAACAGGTTTCTTGTTAGAATCCTCCGCAGTCCAAAAATCAATGCACACAATTTCCAAAGGTGCAGATGTCTTGATACTCTCCAGGGGTGCCCTCCCCTCAGGATCAGCTGCCTTACCAACGACACACCGCTGGCATTGTCGCACATAATCCTTCACATCTCTATCAATGCGCAGCCAAAAGAACCTCTGGCGGGCCAGACACAAGCTCCTAAACTGCCCCTGGTGACCAGCATTGTCATGTGTGCCCTGGAGGACCTCGGGTTTAAGGGCATCAGGGACAACAAATTGGTATCTGTTCTTCTTGGAGACCTGATCCCTAGATACTCTGTAAAGGACACCATTACACATCGTCAGTTGGTCCCAGTGTTTAAGGTACCTAATGACCATGGCACACTCACTGGATTTCTCCCTCCTGGAAGGTCGACGGCCCCGTTCCACAAAGTACAACACTCTCGAGAGAACAGGATCACTCATCTGCCCCTCACGAAGCTCACCCTCAGAGAACACAGGTTGAGCATCCGTTGCAGGGAGAAGTAGCTGTGGAAGCTGTTGGAGGATGTCAACAGCACGCGTCCTGGCACCCGACTCCCAAAGGGTGTTTGTCTCAAAGATGGCAGAGACCTCTTCTTTAGTCAAGGACTGGTTCTTAGCATGCACCGACACATTAGGCTCCTCCTCGACCTGGCCGTCGAAGAGATGTCGACTGGAGTTCGACTGTCGAAATTCCTCGAAAGCCAACAGAGATGGAAAGAGCTTCTCCAACTAGGTCGCTATAAGGGCAGCAAAGCAACCTCTCTCCAACAGCCAACTTTACAAACGGTCGACGGCTTAGTGCATCTGCGACAATGTTCTTAGAACCAGGGACATATTTGATATCAAACTCGTAAGACTGTGATGTTGAGGAGCTTGAGTGGGACCCACCTGTCTCCCCAGAGAGGAGTCACCACTCTAGTGACCATGATGCCCCTGGGTGCAGAGCGAGAGGTGGTTGGCTCAGTAACCACAGTAGAGCCGGGAGATATCTTAACATCTTTAGGAAGTTTCCCCCATACAAGAAACTCACTGTTACCTGGCAGGGTGACAGCCCTGTTGCACCTGACTGTGCCCACTTTGTCTGGTACCTCAGTACCAGACCAGCGTTCCAGGCCAGCAAGCAGAGAGAGGAACTGTTCAAGTTCCTGATGACCTGAACCCGACGTCGAAACTGCCTCCCAGTAGCTTGCATCTTTCTTGAACTGACGGATTAAATGTCTGATGACATTCGAGCCAACAATTAAGTCATCTCGTTGATTCTCAACAACAAAGGTTGGAACCAAGATATGACACCCATACACTTCCATGTCGAGCTCCACCACTGATTTAGGCTTCATTCGTACACCACCACAGCCAACAAAAACAACAGTGGGTGCCCCCTGATTGCTCAAATCAGGGGGCAGCAGCAAGCCTCACCAGCAGCAGCAAGCCTCTGCAGTGCTACTTCACTCAAGGAACAGGCCATTGAACCACTATCCAACATAGCACCAAGGGATGCCTTGCCTCCGATTATAACAGGAGTGTAGAACAGGCTGTCACTGCTGCTGATTCTCTGTGTGTCCTGAAAAATAACTCTCTCAGACTTGTCCAAGTCCTTTACATTGTCATACAGCTCTGCTGCATCATGTGTGTGGGAGTGTTCTTCATGACCTGTACAGCCTCTCTCAAAGCACAGGTCTTCTAGTTTCCCTGGGCATTGTCACCCGTAGAGGCCCCATTGTCACACGAGCGACGTGTGTGACCGGGCTGAAAGCATGTGAAACAGAGTCGGGCAAAGCGGCAATGGGACTGTGTAGTGTGGTCCTCCTTATTACAGACCTGACAGCTCCTGCCATTGAACGAAGGGGCCCGGTTCTGTACTCGTCTGCCACCCTGCTGTGAGGGGGAATGTCCATCCCCAGCCTTCACTTTATTCAACAGCTCCCTGAGCATTGATATCATCTCGCCAAGCACAGCATTATCGCTGGGCTGCTGACTGTGGGGGAACTGCTGCTCAGGAGCAGGGAGAGCAGACTGCTTCTGGTAACGCAGGGGAATAGTCTGACATCTATTCTGAGATGAGGTTGTCGGATTCCGTTCCCCATCCTGTGACAATAGAGGAGGAACTGTGGGACAGCTTGGAGCGAGAAATGTCTGCTGCGTCTGGGACAAGAGAGGAGAGGGCGAGACAGAGGGTCCTACCCCAGGAGATGGGGGTGAGGTAGGAAGCGAGTGAACACCAGAAGACTTCCTGTCATCGTTATCCAAGAGCTCAACACGCGTGTCATCACGAATTAGCGCTGCTGCATGGGCCTCAACCACGCGCACTCTCACAGAAGACACCCTCTCGCGCCGATACTCATCTATCCTCTCCTGAATCTACTTGCACGTCCACTCATGTATCTGCTTGTACTTAAACACAGATGCAAGCTCAGGATCTGGGCAGTGTTTCACAAACATTTTAGTGATCTCACCACCAATGTCCTCCATTCGCCTGCCCTGATGCTTCAAACCTTCCTCAGCCATATCAGCAGCCTTGTTGAGGCGTATCCAGTAATCAACAGGATTCTCCCTGTGAGAAGGCAGAGTCGAGTAGAAGTCCTGCAGGGGTAGGCAAGAGGAAGTGTTGCTGAAGTACCTTATCAGCATGTTGAATATGACATCAGGGGCGCAGGAAGTAATAAGCGCAGGATCACTTCTCAAGCCTATCTTAACTACATCCCTGGCCTTCCCCATTAGCCTCCCCATCACCTCCTCTGTCTGCAATGACACATCAAGACTCTGCTTTCTGATGTATGATTTCATCAGCTCAACCCATTCAGTCACTGTGTACTTGTCTGTACCATCACCCCTGAAAATGACAGACTCCCTGTCAGATTTTACAATAACGCTGAATTGAGTGTTCTCACTTGGCGTATTCGTATTGCCACCCGAATGGGAAGTCTGGTTATGTGAGTGAGCATCATTTCGGTCAACATCACCAACAGCTCCACTACACATAAGTCTGGCCGCAATAGATTCACCTATCTGTGAACCAAGTTGAAAGATCATGTCACTAAACTGGTTTAATGTGTCATTCCCATCACTGGGAGTGGAGTGACGTGCTTCGCCCCGCAAAAATTGCCCCACGGGAGACTCATCTGGATCTACACCCGACCCAAAGGCTCCAACCCTCCCAGGCAACACAGGTGAAGCTCCCTCATCCCTCCCAACTGACCCATGTGACAGTAAATGAGTACGTGCTGCACCTCTACCCCGCCCAACAGAGGAGCGAACATTGTCACATATATCACTCAGCTGGAATTTGCTTGCCATATTAGCATATAAACAGAGAAAAGGAAAAGCAAGAAAAAAAACAAAACGTAGACAATAACAAATATTCAGAGTTGCAGGTGTCAGCACAAGCAGTCTGGAGAGAGTCCCATCAAACCAAAGAACAAACAGTCCAGTACCTCAATGTAATTCACAGTCCAAGACGGGCAAAGGATGAATCTTTAAGCACAATACACTGCAACCTGGGTTTGAGATCTGCATCAAGTTGATCTCAAATCACAGAGTCACGGCACCAATGTAGCTGTTGCTGTTCTGTGAGTCTATCGTGCAAGTGGTGTGATATGCCCATGTAGAAAGGACGGCACTGCGACGCTGGACTTGCCCTTACTCTGGGCTCCCTCTTTATTCTGGCAACTGGTACAAAGAAAACAGTCGTCATTAACAGTGTGCTAAGCAACTGCAACATTCAGTTCACCAGCTTGGGAGTATTTTCCTTTTGCTTTTTTTTCCAAACATAACACTTAATAAATGACTAAGATATATTTATACAACACAACATCAACAAAGTATTTTTTTTAAAAGTTCTAGCTGAAACCAAACCTGTGATCGTATAGTAGCAGTATTATTTATTTATTTTTCTCCTTGTGGTGAGTGATAAGAGACATTATATCTCCTTTTTCCTAACCAACAATAACATATAAAAACAGCTTTTCTATTATAAAACAATCATCATTGTTCATCTTTTTTTTCCCTATACAACAGCATCAATTAAAACTTATACTTAACAGCGCCTACCTGGTACAAAGAAAACAGTCGTCATTAACAGTGTGCTAAGCAACTGCAACATTCAGTTCTGTTAAAAAGAATTAGAACAATTACAATCACACAGAGAAACATTAGAGCTGAGTGCAAGTCAAAAAGCACCCGACTAGCTAACGAGTATTAGCTTAGCTTAGCATGCTAACTAAAAATGCTACTCGTGAATAAAGTTAATACCCATGCATCAAAATGCCTGTAACTTTCAGGATACATGCTAGTACTGCTTACAATCAAAATACATGTTGACAATTGCCACTATAAAAATGTTTTCATTAATACGCATATACAATTGACAACAGTATCGCTCACAAGCACCTACCACCAGCTTGGGAGTATTTTCCTTTGCTGAGGCATGCGCTGTGCAGCGATTTGGAACCTTAACAGTTGCAGTTGCGGTATTTGTCCACCAGGTGCCTCCAACTATTCACAAAGCACATCAATTTTGAGGAAATTCATTAAGCTATTTTCTAACTCTGTTACACTGGCAAAGGCAGGACTGCGCCAAATTAGTCAGATTTAATGTCAGACTCTGTCAGCTTTTGGATGACATTTAATGCTTTAGTGTCACAATAGGAGTCATTCCATGTCCTTTCCTATATCAATTAAATTCAAACCAATTTTATTCAATTCAGCTGTGTGTAGCACAAATACCGGTCACCTTAAGATGACGCAAAACAATTGTGAACGGCTGAACTTCCATAACTTGTTTCCGTTTCCTGCTCAGACACTCTCTCAGAATCAGCTAACAGCTTCTTTGAAAATTTCTAAAATGTTTCTGCCTAAAAAAAAAGAACTTAATAACATCCTGTGGCTTAATGATAAAAACTCTTATGATGATTTGAAAAAAAAATCATATTGGGCTAAATTAATCTAAAACTGCTAAAATCCAAAGGTATCTTTTTAGAAAATAAAGTTGGTGATCAGTCCTTCAGCAGTCCTAACGAAACATCTACTGACATATGTGAACAGTTTTTAAATTTTATTTTATTTTAAGAGATCACAATTAAATAATTACATAAGATAACATACCACCTGAATTCCACCCCCTGTCAAATCAACATCACTTCCACTAATTTGTGAAAGACATACTATTGATTGTTGGTCTGCAGTTCCTCTATACTGTGAAATTTTCATTGTCTACTGCCTCTGTCTCAGTGTTTTAAAAATGCGAAACTGCACTGGATGCACTTATTTTAAGGCACTGTCACACATGCCTAGAGACCAGTTATTATTATTACTAACAGCTGCAGTGGTTAATAGTTGTAGTACTAGGATTATTATCTTGACCATCCTCATGTACATTACCTAGAAACCTGCTCATGCCATTTCAACAGTTTTTGCTTCCTGTTATCAAATGAATCATTAACATACAGTGAGATGCAAAAGTTTCAGCAACCTTGTTAATAGTCATTATTTTCCTGTATAAGTCGTTGGTTGTTACAATAAAAAATGTCAGTTAAATATATCATATAGGAGACATACACAGTGATATTTGAGAAGTGAAATGAAGTTTATTGGATTTACAGACAGTGTGCAATAATTGTGTAAACAAAATCAGGCAGTTGCATAAATGTGGGCACTGTTGTCATTGTATTGATTCCAAAACCTTTAGAACTAATTATTAGAACTCAAATTGACTTGGTAAGCTCAGTGACCCCTGACCTACATACACAGGTGAATCCAGTAATGAGAAAGAGTATTGAAGGGGGTCAATTGTAAGTTTCCCTCCTCTTTTAATTTTCTCTGAAGAGTAGCAACATGGGGTTCTCAAAACAACTCTCAAAAGACCTGAAGACAAAGATTGTTCACCATCATGGTTTAGGGGAAGGATACAGAAAGCTGTCTCAGCGATTTAAGCCCTCTGTTTCCACAGTTAGGAACATATTGAGAAAATGGAAGACCACAGGCTCAGTTCAAGTTAAGGCTCGAACTGGCAGACAAAGAGAAATCTCGGATAGACAGAAGCGACAAATGGTGAGAACAGTCAGAGTCAACCCACAGACCAGCACCAAAGACCTACAACATCATCTTGCAGCAGATGGAGTCACTGTGCATCGTTCAACCATTTGGCACACTTTACACAAGGAGATGCTGTATGCAAGAGTGATGCAGAGAAAGCCTTTTCTCCGCCCACAGCACAAACAGAGCCGCTTGAGGTATGCTAAAGCACATTTGGACAAGCCAGCTTCATTCTGGAATAAGGTGCTGTGGACTGATGAAACTAAAAGTTAAAGAGAGCTGTCCATGCTCGGAAGCCATCAAACCTGAATGAAGTCAAATATCACTGTGTGTGTCTCCTATATGATATATTTAACTGACATTTTTTATTGTAACAACCAACGATTTATACAGGAAAATAATGACTATTAACAAGGTTGCCCAAACTTTTGCATCCCACTGTATTGTCACAATACGAATTTAACATCAACGGCCCCATCATGTGCCCACATACTGATACTGCAAGTTATCATGCAGGTAAAGTAACAAACTGTATACCTTCTACTTAATGGAACAGAAATCTAAGTGAAAATAATGTAGTAGAAACAGTGTTGCCAATGAGCCAATCAAACAGCCAGGTTCAAGACAGTATGAACTATGTAGTTGCAGACATGTCTATTCATTGTGATAGGTAAATATGCAGTTAAGCATTAAGCCAAAGACTAGTGTTCTTGGCTAATTAAATTCATAATTTGAAATAACACTAATTGGCCTTACTTCAGTGCTCTTTTGGGAGGAGCCAGAGATGGCGATTATGTTGCCAGTCTAGATAGGAGCCAGGAACTGAAGAGATGATATTACATGTGCCTGGATATTTAAAATATATATTTTAGAAACAGGAGCTCACAAGGAGCTGTATTGCAGTATACTGGTATTGGGATGAAAAAATGCCCCTGCAACATTCCAGGGGTTAATGACGACTGTCTTTGGTGATGTTCCAAACAGCAACACCAAACTGTACCTTAGGAAAGAGGCTGGTCATGGCCAGGGCCGTCCAATTGATGCTAAGGTCCTTGAAAACATTGAGGACAGGAAGGTGTGTATGGAAAACCTAAGACATATTTAAAGAAATAAAAGTTCATCATAGTTACATAAATTCCAAGATCACAAATTTATCTAAATGTGTTCAAATCTGAGGTTGAACTGTTTTATCGTTGTGGTGTATAAAAACCAACTGTTTATCTTAAACGAAGTTATGGCCTGTAGGTAAACTGTAGGGGGCAGAGTTAACACTGATTGAGTCAAAACCATTGCTTTGGCCTGGTGGCTATTCTTTTAGCGGTAGCGATCAGTATCAACTAGGCCTACACACAGGCTGTTTGGACTTGTGTGCACCCAAAGTATACTTAACATTTTAAAAGTTACCCTGTTTGTGTGTCGCCAAAAGCATTTCAAATAATTTTTTTAGTCCGGTGTATAGTGATGTAATCTTTAAATATCTGGTCAGAAGGAACCTTTTTTGTCCATTCCTGCTGTCAACATTTTGACACTTAGCAGCCTCCATATTATGACCCCACATGATTTCTTTTAAACTCAGTTACATAGCAGTTCTTTCTTCCTTCATGACTCTGTGTTTGCCAGTCAAAATATACACTCAATATCATTTCTTTTTTTCTCTCAATTTTTCCGCAACCATAGTTATTTTTAACACAAACAGACAACTACATGCAGGTCATTTCATTATTCAGAATATATTTTCTTATTCCTCATATCGGTTAGACTGATATACTCATTAAAGCACTGAGTGTGATTAGCATCATTATTACACATCATATTTAATTATACTTTTGATTAAAATTAGAGATAATTTAATTATGAGCAAAAACACATATAGATAAACTCTGTTTTAACATTCAGCATCGCTTTACCCATAGAAAGTCTGGATGACATACTTTTATTACACTTTTAGATAAAGATGAGCCAGAAAATTTCAATCTGTTTTTAACCCTCAGCTGTAAAAGGCTGATTGTCGTCACAGGGACAGGCAGCATGGAGACCCAGGTTTGTGAAGGCAACAACTGGAGAATGAGTTAAAGTATGCATAGACAGTATGAATTTTTACATTCATACCTTTGGTGCATCTACAAATCTTGGAAAAGACCAAATCCCACTTACCTCAACATCAAGTTCAAGGTCAGAGGCCAATTTTCAGAAAATCTTGTAAACCAAAAAAAAGTCAAATGATGACACCTAGGATTCAAAATAATACCACAGTTGTGGTCAGAGATGGGCAGTAATGCATTACTTGTAACGCGTTACTGTAATCTGATTACTTTTTTCAAGTAACGAGTAATGTAAGGGATTACTATTGCAAAAATGGTAATTAGATTACTGTTACTTTCACGTAGGAACGCTGCGTTACTGCGTTACTAAAACCGTGATTTTTTGCGAGAATGTCTCATGACATTCTCGTAAGCGAGTGCGACGTTCGTGACAACAGCTGTTTGCAGATCAACAATGGACAGTGAAGTGACAAAAACATTAGTGTCCGTTGTGCATGGGAAGAAAACTTCTTTTTACAGCGAAAAAACCCCCTAAACTTCCAAGCAAGCAGCGAGTGCACTACGACGTAATGTGAAATTCACAGAGAAACTCGTGGATTCTTCAACTGACCGCTGCGGCACACCTGCACCAGGGTAAACCTCCGCCTACCCCAGTCCTGCTTTACAGGTGAAAATAGAGCAACAGGACCGCTAGTCTTTGATTTTATTTGTTTTCTGCTATGTTTTACTTTCATCTATTTGAAAGAGTGAGTGTAAACACAAAAAAATATTTT
This sequence comes from Pelmatolapia mariae, assembly GCF_036321145.2. Classification (NCBI taxonomy): domain Eukaryota; kingdom Metazoa; phylum Chordata; class Actinopteri; order Cichliformes; family Cichlidae; genus Pelmatolapia; species Pelmatolapia mariae. The sequence goes on along the minus strand of NC_086229.1, from coordinate 58,847,009 downwards.
ATTTTATATGCTGGAATGTGCAGAAAATAGGTTTAAATGTTGAACAAATTTCTTCCAGTCAGTGAATGTTGCATATAATTAAGTTTTTGCTTGATGCATAAAGTTAAAAGATTTAAAGTTTAAAGTTTTAAAAAGAGATTTTTCCATTTGATTACATTTTGTATGATGGATTATGCAGAAAAAAATAGAATTGGGCTGAAAGATCTATTGCTTTATCACCTATTCAGGTTGTAAATCGTGTTTTTAAAAAGTAACTAAGTAACTAAGTAATTAATTACTTTTGAAAATAAGTAATTAGTAAAGTAACGGGATTACTTTTGGGGGGAAGTAATCAGTAATTAGTAACTGATTACTTTTTTCAAGTAACTTGACCAACACTGGTTGTGGTACTAGGAGGATGAGGGGTAGCACCGGCAGCCGCCAGTATTTTTATTGACTAGGGAGTTTACAGAAATTGGGATTTTAGATCGATTGTTCTCTGTGTGCAGAGTAATTACTCAATATCATCCCCCATGCTAATGCTAACCTCAAAACTGTGGTATGATTCTTTATGTCCTCTTGGGTAAAACCTTCGAATTGAAGTAAGGAGTACATTCTGTTCACATGATCATATCGAAGGAATGGAGTCACCTTAGACAAGCTTACTTGCTTTCTAGTCAGCACTACTTTATGCTCAGAATTAGAGTGAAATCCTTTATTCCCTTGACTATTTTTTCTTGATCTGTGCTTTGACAGGCAGCAGTGTTTGTGATTAGTGTTTAAAAATTGCAGGTTGTATGAGTTACCCCCACTAACTGCATGTTTGTGTTCTATGGGAGGAAGCTGGAGTACCCTGACAGAACATGCAAACACCACACAGGTGTTCTGTGCCAGGTGGTGGATTTGAAAGTGGTGAGGCAACAGTGCTAAGCACTGCACAACCATAGTTAGTGAGATCAGTTTGATTGGTGTTTCTAAATTGCCAATAGGTGTGAATGTGATTTATTTGAAAAAGCGGGAAGTTTACACACAGATTTCTTTCATGTTTGGCAGTAGACCAATGAAAACATAACATGCAACAATGACTCAAGACCAATTTGATTCCATGCTTCTTTGTTTAATAATGAAGGTGAGAAAGAAGAGTTCATGCAATCAAATGAAGTTTTGCTAAAAGCATTCTTTCCATTACACAGTCAGTTTAATGCTATTAAAAGAGACAATCCAGCTCCAGGTTACGTCGCTTGCAGATTCATTCCTTATGTAGCATTACAGCAAAATAAAAGGAGAAAGGATATAAAACAGATTCTCCTGGGGTAATTGAGATTATTTGGTTCTTTGTTTGGTGAACTATGGCTTCATGTCAGACAAGGAATTATCTTCTTTTCCTGACGCAGACAAATGGGTATCGGTAGTTACAGGGTATGTCATTCATACACTTCAGTCCTGTAAGCAGCAACCATTGACATTAATTGAAACCATGATTATTTACACACATACCAATCTATACTAAAAAATTTAAATAAAAAAATGTAATTTGTGAAAAACACAACACTGTGTAATTGTTGTTTACAAAACAAGTTTAATTTGATTTTTTTTAAATACAACAGCTGTCTTGTTACTAGTTGTCATGCCAAATAAATGAGAATTATTTGGGAAATCGTGGATACTTTGACAGCTTTTTCCCCTCAACATTCATAGAATTATACTTTTATTTGAGGATTCACCTGTCCAGTTCATGTGTAGGCAGTGCTCTCTGCGCCCAATGTTGTTAGGCTCTCCACGACACCAGTATGCGTATGTAAAAGGAGTTCCATCAATCCAAAACCAATAACGCTCCTAGAAAAAGCAATAAAATGGACAATAAAACATTACTGAATATTCATAGCATGTAGCTTGTTTTTAGAGAGACTGTTTTTCAAAGCCCAATTCTCTATGGCTAGAGTAATCTTTCTAACTGTCAGACCATGCATAATTATGAGTAGTATACCTGTTGAGCATCAGAGCCTCCAATCCATGTAACTGGGTAACTGTGAGTGGAACGATTTATGACGCTCTGAATCTTGCGGTACTCCCCAAGGCTGCGTACAGATGCCAGGTTTGCATGCATGGACTGACAGTATCTCTATAGCGAAGATCAACAGGCACCAGAAATGTCAAAATTTAGGATTTAACAAAGCAAGACTTCAGAAAAAATTTAGCAAACAGAGAAAGAGTAAATAGTAAATCCAAATAACTGTTTACCTGAGCTTCGGCCCAAGTATAGTGAAAGGGAAAGTAGCGGAAGTATCGGTTTCCGTACCTACTCCAACCCAAATACCAGTGCTGAAATCTCTTAATGACAAGATGCTCTCCTGAAGACAAGCAAAGAATACTTTAGTAAAAGCAATTTATGTTTTTTCTTGTAATTACAAGGGTTTTTTTTTGTATAAATGTATTTATATATACATGAAAATAATTTTATGAATGACATTTTAAAAATATTTTTTTCCTGACTCCTAAAAAAACACTCTTTCTCCAGAAACGTAGCTAAAATAATATATAATATTGACATATCGTTCTCCTGTTTAGCATGGCAGAAATGAGAGTGATTGAGAGTAATGAGTTTGGGGGAAAATCAGTAATATTTTGACTGACGTGACTGAATTGATCCCTCTGCACTATTGCTGCATCTTCCATCTAGTAAAGCAGGGCAGATTAAAACAGCAGATGTTGACTTTGATAAATAATACTGCAATACTCACCAACAGCAGTGGTCAGAGCCAGCATTAAACAAAGAAGTGCAGACACAGTCAGCAGCTTCATGGTGATATTCAGAATCTCTTTAAAAAACAGAAGACCCAAAGTGATTGACAGTTTATTAAAGAAAAGAAAAGAAGATGAACTGTTTTTTCAGCAAACCTTTTGTTGAATATCGTCTCTTATTTCTTGACAGCACCACCCAATAGCTTCAGGTTTCCAGTGAGAAGATGCTTAACAGCTTTGACATCAATGCTTTTATACTGTTCCCTTGTAGTTTAAAATCAGGAACTACTTTTAGCTGCTCCCTTGCCACAAGGTGTCGCCACAACAGGTAGCTCTGCAAATGCATTTTGTAATTTTTGACATGTACATCACGTGACTCATTGCACTTCTTTGTTTACTCATCAAAACCAAAATATCTGCCTCATACTGACTTAATTTTACATGCACTGGTTAACAAAAAATTCCCACAGGGTACAACCACAGAACTTCTGATAAAGGTTTACAGTGTCTTGTAGAAAAAGACACTGTTAAAGAAGAAGCTGTGTTCAGCGAGATTAAAACATATTCTAATTATTGTTGTTACCAGTGTTTGTGAAGTAATGATATTATATAAAGAAATATCCCTCCAAGAAACAATCAGTATGACTACTTTGGTACTCTTGTTTTCTTAAAAGAAACAAAGTCAGTGCATTTACTCCATTATGATAGTTTTAAAAAATACTTTCAAGAAACAGTGATGTCCCATAAAGGTTTATCAGTGACAGACTTGCCCTCAGCATGTTGACATCGACTAAAGGGATGTGGAAAATGCCTTCTGCTCTGTCAGAGAAAACATTTTCAAGCTGCCAAAGTGATTTGTCATGGGGTCGTCTAATTGTTAAGGTTTTCTCGTATTATCGTAGGGTCTTTACCTTACACTATAAAGTTCATTGAGGCTACTGTTTTTGTGAGCTGGGACTAAATAAATAAAATAAAATAAAATCTCACAGTATCTGTGCTAATCTTGTCAAATTTTGCACACAGTAACTAAGTTGACATTTGGTGACTTTGTAGTTTTTGATTAGGTCTTTCTATACACAACATCTTTTAGTCGTATTAGTCACAATGACAACGCTAATATCACTAAATCTAAGGGAAACTGTGCATCTCCTTGGCCTGTCACAGTATGCCTACAGGTCACAGAGCAGAGATGCCATGGCAACTTTGTTTATCATAATTTGTCAAGTTATCTTGCATGGTTCTCATGCAAAATAACTATTTCTTTATTTTTCTCTGACTTGTTTTTGTCTTCTGTTAAGCACATTGAGTTTACATATAGTGAAATGTGCTATACGTAAAATTGCTATTGCCATTCTAGAGCACAGTTACTGCTGTTTTCATTCATTATGCACCACAAAACAAGGCTAAATATTTAACAGGCATTCACAATCAGTTATGTTCCCACAGCAGAAACTGTGGAAGGTGAGTTAAAGATGTGAGTTTAAGATGAAACCATGATTCTTGTGAAATAATGTCTGGACTTCAGTTTTAAAGCACGTTTTGAGAGCTGCTACTTCTTCAGAGTCTAACCGACGCTGTTGGCTAACTGATGATACCACGATAATAGGTTTATCTGTCAGTCACAGACTTGTCTCATATACAGCTTCCTGATTAAAATGCATGAGCAATGTGTGAAAAACAAAATGCACCCTTACTACTTAGAATAGAATAGAATAGAATAGCCCTTTATTGTCATTGTATTTGTACAACGAAATTATGGAAATTATTAATCATGTGCACTTGGTTAATTGAACACTACTAAGAGTGAGCACCTCTAAAAAGCAGAGGTTTTGGCAGACACAATGCAAAGACAGCAATGATCATAGAGAAGCAACTGTTTCTCCTCATCAATCTGGGAAGAGCACTGAGTTTGAAATGGTGACATCTTCTGTTTGTTCTCTTTTCTTAATATTTAACAAACATGATCACAGAGAACACTGTGTACGCCACAGCTTTGACAATCATGGTCTGAATGCTTGTGCCAAACACATTTGCTTTAACACCCACATAGCAGACAGGTCTGGCCCGGATCTGGTGTCAAGCCAGCACTGCTGGCTGACTTCTGCTATGGGAAGTGGTATGTCATCCAGATATGGGCCAGGCCTGGTGTAGATGGCACTGTTCATGTGATGGCATGCTACACCTGGCTCGATTGTGGTTTGGTTTATGTGGCCCAGGCTCGTAGAAAAACAGGTCTGGCCCGGATCCAGCATCAAGCTGGCACTTCGGACTGACGGTTGTTATGGCAGGGTGTATGCTAACCAGATGTGGGCCAGGTCTGGCAATGATGCACTATTTATAGTCCAATTTTCCTATTTTAGTTAGAAGACCCAAATGCCATGTTGCAATACTGTACTGCTATGGTAGCCAATGTTTCAAATGCAGGTTTGACAGGTTTGTGAGTGTACCAAAAGGGCCGTCATTCTTTGCGATATGTGGGCCATGTGTAAGCACATTGTGTGGGCCAGATCCGGGCCATAACAATTTTACTATGTGGGCAATAGCAATATTTCATTATACTTAAACTGTTTTTGAGCATCAGCCTTTGACAATAAGGTTTGAATGTAGACCCATTGTAAATGACCTTAGGTTAGCAGGTAGCTTGATTTGAAGAACAGGACCACAGTAACCGAAAGGCACACTCAGGACATTTAGATCTAATGATCTGCACCTGATGACCTGAGAACTCTAACTGGATTATAGACACTGAACTAGAACTAGAGGACCAAACCCTGGATTGCTTTATGAACTGATAATGTTGCATTTCTGTGAACCTTTAAGGACTCTTGCTGCTGCATTCTGAACAAGCTGTTGTCCTATTGATGCTTTGAGTCCTGCACATCTCATTTTACTTTAGCAAAACCTGCTTAATATGAAAGCATGGACCAGTTTCTCAGAGTCAGTTTAAGATCAAAATGTTCTAACTATTGATATATTTTTAAGTGACAGAAAACTGTCCTGGTGATGTTATTAATATGATTATTAAAACTGAGGTCTTTGTCCAAGATGATACCAAGGTTTGTGACATGCTAATTGTGTTACAGAGAGAGGAACAATGAATATTTCTGTCAGGTCCTAGGTTAGTGACCCAGTGTTTTGTGTTATTATTAATATTTGATTTCATCATGATTTATCACTGCTAGTGTTTTGGTCTCTGTTGTGCATTTCTAACTCCCTAAGTTCTGTAGTATTTCTTTTTAGTCTTTAGAATTTGTTTATGTATCTATTCAATTCAGTTCAACTTTATTTATATAGCACCAAATCACAACAACAGTCATCTCAAGGCACTTTATATTGTAAGGTAGACCCGACAATAATGCATACAGAGAAAAAACCCAACAGTCATATGACCCCCTATGAGCAACCACTTTGGTGACAGTGGGAAGGAAACCCATATGTAAAAGAAATAGTAAAACTTACAAAAGACTTACATAAGATGTGGTTTACTTCATATAGTGAATCATATAAGGCTTATATGATTTACTGATGAAAGTGGCCACTTTCTCATTACTTTCATATATTGTTTTAGTAAGTATCCAAAACATACAAGTTTCATTTATATAATTTTTCAAGGGATCTTATATCTGTTTTCACTCTTGTATGCTTTTCATGCAAGTTTCACACAAGACAGATACAAACTTTATAAGATTTATATATATCTTTTCCATATGGGAAAACTCCCTTTTAACAGGAAGAAACCTCCAGCAGAACCAGGCTCAGGGAGGGGCGGCCATCTGCTGCGACTGGTTGAGGTGAGAGAACGAAGACAGGATGAAAGACATGTTGTGGAAGAGAGACAGAGATTAATAACAAGTGTGATTCAATGCAGTGAGGTCTATTAACACATGTCCTGTGTCTCTACTCTGTGCCTTCCTGTCCCACGTTTCAGGTCTCTATGTTCTGTGTCTTCCATGTCATCCTTGCCTGTGTGTTCACGTGTTTTCCTGTTTTGCTTCGATAGTCCGTGTCCTAGGTCATGCATTTAGTGGGGATAGGTTAACTGGAAACTCTAAATTGCCCTTAGATGTGAATGGGGGTGTGAATGGTTGTCTGTGTCTGTGTGTTAGCCCTGCAACAGACCGGTGACCTGTCCAGGGTGTACCCTGCCTCTTGCCCCAAGACAGCAAGGATAGGCTCCAGCTCCCCTGCGACCCTGAAAAACAATAAGCGAGGGGAATGGATGGATGGATGGATGGATGGATCTTTTTTTTCTTAATGTGGCCCTAATATTCCTTTTTGTGAACAGATGTTAGATAATCAGAGCAAAATTATACAGGAGCATATCATCTATATAGGAATGGCAGGATATATTATGATTCTTTATGACTAAGTGGGAACATGTAGAGTAACAGACCAAGGACAGACCGTTGAGGAGTCCCTGATAGAAATTTTGTACAGATCTAAAGCTGCTTATAGAAACTTCTACATTTGAGAATGTGACATGTTAAATCGGCTGAATCATGAAGCCTTTGAATTAATATGTCATGATCAACAGTGTTGAAGGCAGCAGTGAGATCGAACACCAGTGTTCAATACTGAAATCGCCTGGAACAATAATGCGGTCAGAGACAATGGTTTTTGGAAATACTCCTGACCTTCAGGCAGTACACTGTTAAAAAAACAGGCATTATTCTGTCACAGGCAATATTGATTTTTTGCCACAGAGACTTTACCAAATTCTTAGAAACATTTGATGATATTAAATACTGTAAACTATGAGATATTCAAAGTCACAATTTTACTTTTAGATTTACTCTTCTTTTAAAACTATTCTGAAATTGTTTCAAAAGTCACAGTAATCTTGACTGGTTCACTTCCAGCAGGAATATTATAAGAGAGACGAGTAGTCCTCCTGAATAATCCTGAACAGACATCAAGGAGAAAATATCGGTAATGGTTGTTCAGTTACCGTGAGTCAATCTACAGCCAGGCTCAAGGATGTATTAACTGCGTGGCTACAGTCATGTGTATTTATCATAATAGGTAAATATGTATTTATTTCCAACTAGGACACTCACTGGTAGAGCTGTGCTCTTTCGTCTGAGAAGTCTGGGTTTGCTTGCATTATGTTTATAATTACAATACAATACATTTGTTTTTTTATTGCTTTTCTCTTTTTGTTGAGGTTATTTCCTTAGCACACTTACAAATGTTTTTATGGCTGATGGCGTATTGTCATCACACCACTGGGTGAGCGAGCAGCGTAGATACCCGTGTTTTTGAATGCAATAACTTGAGAACAAGTTGGCGTAGGATTTTTACATTCATACCTTTGGTGCATCTACTAATAACCTCAGATGATTTTGAATTCTGGTGACCTCTACCTCTGAACATGAGGAGGACGGTAGTGACGTGGTATTTTCAAACCACATCGTTTCATCCTTCAGCATGATTTAGGGGATATGTGATCACAAATTCACAATGTTTGTGATTAGTGTTTGAAAACTATAGCTTATGTGAGTTTGATTGTGTGGGTAAGCTGCAAAGGAAATCGTCTGAATCTCGAAAAACAAGGTGAATGCTGTAATTTCACTTAATGAAATATGCGCATAAATATATTTGAAATTTATTCCCATTTAAAAAAAAAACTAAAGTAACAAACCTAATTTAAATCTGGCAACTATGTAAAACTGATGTAACATGTGACTCACAACGACTCACAGACAAATTTGATTCAATGCTTAAGAGTTTAATGATGAAGGTGAGAAAGAAGAGTTCATGCAGGGAAATAAAGTTTTCCTAAGAGCATTCTTTCCATTACACATTCAGTTTGCTCCTATTAAAAGAGACAATCCAGCTCCAGGTTACGTCGCTTGCTGATTCATTCCTTATGTAGTGTTACAGTAAAAGAAAGGAAGTAAAGATATAAAACAGATTCTCCTGGGGTAATTGAGATTATTTGCTTCTTTGGGTGAACTATGGCTTCATGTCAGACAAGGAATTATCTTCTTTTCCTGACGCAGACAAATGGGTATCGGTAGCTACAGGGTATGTCATTCATACACCTGCGTCCTGTAAGCATCAAAAATGAAAAGTGATTGAAACCAAGATCATGTAGACACGTGCTAATCTATACTAAACATTTTGTTAAACAATTTGCTTTGTATAATAGCATTGATTGTGTTTTCACAACACTCAGTTAATATATATTAAATTAATTTGAAATAATGTAATATTTTTATTTTATATGATAAAAAATAAAAATACAATGGCTGTCATTTAAAAAATGTATATATATTATACCTGTTTTACTTTCCTGTCATTCTTACTAGTTTTCACACCAAACATTACTCTATTTGAGGATTTACCTGTAAAATTCATGTGTAGGCAGTGTTCTTTGTGCCTAACATTGTTAGGCTCTCTGCAACACCAGTATGCATATCTAAAACGAGTTCCATCGATCTAAAACCAATAACGCTCCTAGGAAACAGTTCAAAATGGACAATAACACATTAAAAACAAGCTACATGCTAAATCTATGGATATTTACATAGAGACAATATTTCTCAAAGCCCAATTCTCTATGACTAGAGTTTAACTGTCAGACCTTGTATAATGATGATGGGCAGTATACCTGTTGAGCATCAGAGCCTCCAATCCATGTTGGTACGTGTTAACAGGCAGCACGGTACATCACCCTCTGAATCGCCCAGTACTCTCCAAGGTTGCGTACAGATGCCAGGTTTGCATTCTTGGACTGACAGTATCTCTGTAGTGGAGATCAAAAGACAGCAGAAAATCCAAAGTAAACAAAATATTTAGGATTTAACCAAGCTAGACTTTAGAGAACAAATAAATGTTAACTCTAAATCACTGTTTTTACCTGCGCCTGAGCCCAAGTCAGGTGATGTGGAAAGTATTGGAAGTATCGGTTGCCATACCTACTCCAACCCCGAGGACACGTGGCTCTCTTCTCAATAAGATGCTCTTCTACAGGCAAGCAAAGGATATTGATAAAAAGTGAAAGTCATTCATTTAGCTGTAAAACCACCTTGCAGTAAATTACAAAATTACTTTTTTGTGTTTATTATGTAGTTTATTTATATGAATGATGGCACACGTGTATACAATATACTGCAATACTGACCAGCAGCATTGGTCAGAGCCATCATTGCACAAAGAAGGGCAGATGCAGTCAAAAGCTTCATGGTGATGTTCAGCATCTGTGAAATACAATAGCCCTAAAGTGATTGGCAGTCCGTTAAAGAAAGGATAGAAAAATGACAGCAAAGTTTGCGGCCAACCTTTTGTAGAATGTCCTCTCTTGTTTCATTTCAGCACGACCCTTAATTTCAGCCTTCCAGTGAGCAGGTGATGAACAGCTCTAAGATCAGTGCTTATATACTGTTTCAACCATTTACATATTTGCAAAATCAGGAACTAACACTGAAACAACAAGGCATAGCTCACATGACTCATGCCACCCAGACCTCCATGGCACATCTGTCTTTCTCAACCAACACCAAATAACCATCCTCATCATGACTAAATTTTACATATTGACTGTTTCCACAGAGGACAACCACAGAACATCTGATTAAGCCTTACTATGTTCAGTGAGATAAAATATATAGTAGCTAGTATTGTTGTCTGTGTTTCTGGAGTCCCAATTTTATATAACGAAATATTCTTCCTGTTTAACAAAGCAGATGTGTTGCTAGCCCTTGACATCATAATTAGGATATTTTGTCTCATCTAGTAGGCATGGAGAGAGGAGAATATGGAGCCAAAAGCAGACGATGGAAACGGAATCTGAATTTACACCGAAGGGCATTTATTTAGGCAGAAACACAAAACAGGGAAAAAAAACATGGATTTCAAATCCAAACAGAGGAATGCCTAAACTGGGGAAACTAAACAAAAAACCTTGAAGTGTTGGGAAAAAGTAAGTAAGTAAGTAAAGCTTATTTATTTAGCGCTTTTCATAGACAGGCCGTCACAAAGCGCTGTACACAAAGATTAAAATAAACAGAAAGTTAAGTTACAGAATAGACAATATACACAATATAAAAAATTAAAAGTAAATAAAAATGTAAAATTTAAAAAGTGCTTAAAAAGATACGTTTTTAACTGCTTTTTAAAGGATTCCACAGTCAGCCAAACTGTTCGACAGCCTTGGTGCCACAGACTGAAAGGCTCTGTCCCCTTTGGTCTTCAGACGTGTACGGGGAACAGCCAGCAGACTCTGAGTCTGTGAGTGGAGACAACGACTGAATTTAGACGGGGCCTTTGTTAGCTAACAAAATCTATACAGAAATAAGTAACCAGTTCCACTGTCACACAGACATATTTCTAGTTGTCAAAGAATATACAAAACCCAGAAAAACACAAAAACTGGCTTCCAAATCCAGTACCATTACATATTTTTTTTTCCTTTAGATCAGCGGTCTCCAACCCCCGGGCCACGGACTGGTACTGGTCCATGAGTCGTTTAGAGAGAGTTGAGAGTTGAGGCCTGGGTGTGAAATTTATGGTTTTCGGTGGGGGCATCATTTTCTATCATTAACTCGGTTTCCCTGGGACTTTTCCGTTGTTTTATGAATAAATCTTATTTTATTTTGGTACCCGTAGTGGTTTTATTTTGTTGTATTTATCTGCGACACCTTAAAGGCTGATCCATGAAAATATTGTCGGACATAAAAGGTTGGGGATCGCTGCTTTAGTTCAGTTGCAGACTTGAACATGGTCGTCGTGGTTATTTGTAAGAGTGGTATGGAAATAAAGAGATTAAAAAAAAAGGAAAAACATTGTGCGCCATTATTCTCTGGGCTGAAATTAGCGGGTCATGCTTTTAAAAAGATTTTCCTTCATTAAGTTTTGAAAGTAAATGGTGAAAAGTGTTAAAATATGTTCACAAAGGAAATGTTTGTTTGGAAAAAGGAAGGACATATTTACAAATTTACATCTAAAAAGACAAAATTTTCTAAGGCTTTATGTTGTTATACACAGTTTTAAAAAAAAGCAAACAAAAAGCACATCTGGTCCTTAGCAAATGAGCAAAAGCCACTAAACAATTTTCACTAGCAGTCAAAAACTAATGTGTACACTTATGAATGCATTTTGATTTCGTTAAATACGAACAAAGTTATATCAAAAGTGCTGCCAGGTGTCTGGCCAGAAAGAGAGGACCAAATTTGTTTATTTGGCAGTTCAATGAAAGGCTTCAGTTAGTTAAGAGTGTGAAAAAAATAGCGTTAACATTTGTACTTTTGTTTTGTTACAATATTTGAAATAAAATAAAAAACAAACAAAACAGATTTTAGGAAATATTAGTGGGTGTTTTCTGTTTTCTTTTGTTTTTTTCTGTACCACTTGAAGACTAAAGTGGCCCTCCAATGAGATGGCGGTGCCAGCAGTGGCCCGTGGCTCATTTAAGTTTGAGACCCCTGGTGTTGAGCCCCCAGGGGTTAAAGACATGAGCAATGTAGCAGCTGTTGCGGCTTATCAATCACGTAAGAGTTATAAGGCTATTTTCAAACAACCTAAAGTACAGAATTCTAAACTGAGAAAGAATATCCCAAAACATTCATCCAATATGAGACCCTGCAAAGATCAGAGACACTGTAAAAGAGAACAAAACAAATACCCTGAGAGCTACATCTTAGACACTACAGGCCTCAGTTGGCAAAAACACTGAACAAGAATGGATTGTTTGGCAGAGTTGGCAGGAGAACACGCCCTCTCTACAAAGAATATAGCGTCATGCCTTAGATTTGCAAAGTTGTATCTAAACAAACAATGAGATTTCTGGAACAATGTCCATTGGACAGACAAGAAAAAAAAATTGGGTGACTGGTTGGTGAAATGGTTGGTGAAACCAGCCCCAGGTCCTGGCAACAGCTTTCAATATGTAGATCAGATGGAAGAAACTGTGCAAAAATTGAATAATTCTGTTTCCTGATATTAATTTTACAGGAAAAGAGTACATAACAGTAACAACTTCTGTTTACTAACCTGGCAAAAGATGTATTACATTTAAATATTTATATTTAAATTAAATTTACCTACCACAATAAAGTCACTAGGATTTTTTTTCTGTCTCGTTAATAATGTGCTGATCAAGTGTACATTTTGTTATAATGCACAGTTCACATCTGTCATCAACACAGAAACACAACCTTTTTATTTCAATAAAACAATAGGTGCATTGTGTGGACATCATCATATTATCTGTATTGTGCCTTCTAGATGACAAGGAAGTCCCCCATAGTGTCACACCAGGTCAAACAGGACCCACAACAAGTAAGAAGAGTGATTACATAAAGTAGGCAGTTCTTTTATGCCTTTAGGCTTAACCTAGACTTTACATACAGGTGCATCCTTATTGAGAAAACTGTATTGAAAACATACTTGGTTAGAGGCAAGACTGACATATTTAAATAATGTTTGTGGAAATGCACAAAACAGCAATAAAGTAAGACCAAAATCGTGCCACATGCACTCCTAATCTGGCATACCAGATCCAGTGCTTTGTGAACTGTGTGCTGGTTGAAGCCAGAAGTCTTGACAGAACACAGGGACACAGGGAAGTGGTAAGCCTTCACTTCCACTTCCTCCTTAAGAATGACTTGATGACTTTCTACATCTGACATGTGGCTTTAGCCTCAGTTATCATGCATTTAAGCATCGCAGCTACTTTTAGGACGCTTTTGCATTTATGTTGAAAAAGAACCAACAACAAGAAATCAATTTCTCTAGTTTTATATGACATAAAGCAGCCATACTTTCAAATATTGCTCAACTAAGTACTTTGGGTAGCCAGGAGCCTACCTAAAGTACGGTACTTTAATGAGTGGAGGGTGAAGGTAACAGTCGTCCCAGTGGTAATAGGAGCACTAGGTGCAGTGACTCCCAAGCTAGACGAGTGACTCCAGCAGATCCCAGGAACAAGATCTGAGGTCTCTGTCTAGAAGAGCACAGTCCTAGGAAGAGATGCTGCGCAGGACCCTCAAACTCCCAGGCCTCTGGTAGAGGACTCGAGCTTGAAGGATAAAGACTGCCCACAGCAGTGAGAGGGGAATTTTTTTTTCCCTATGCTTCTAGGATCAAGTTACTGCTCTTCTATCTCCTTGATGGTTTTGAATTTGATGCACAAAACACGGTTCAACTGAGTAGAAAGGTGCTATATAAGTAGTAGTGCATTTGTTATAAAGACAAATTTCTGAAGAGTTTTTGGTTAATCAATTATCAAAAACACATGGTTGGAAAGACAAAGGACATTGTAGCTTCCTTGGCACGTCTGCAAACATTTGATAAACTTTACGTTGTGTGAGCCTTACAAATAAAAACAAAACTTTTCAACTTTCACACTCTGGAAGTGTTTTTACAAACATTTATTTCCTGTGGTTAAAACTGTTAAAGATGATATGTTAGACATGAAGCCACAACTCTTGTGACATATTGTTTGAACTTCATTTTTGAAGGATATTTCTTAAGAATACAACCACAGCTGTTGGCTAATTGACAATACTATGATAGTGAGGTTATTTGCAAGTAAAAGGCTTACATGCTTTCCTTGGCTATTTTCATGCATTTTCAATGTTACACTAACCCCGGCATGTAACACACACAGACCTCTAGATGCGTTTTAGGGAACTATAGTTACAGTGTTTGGAGCTGAAGGCTCTTTAGAATCTGTAGCTCTGACTCAGGCCAGCTGACGTTCAGCTCTCCTCAGACACTGCCACACCAGCTGCTGCTGGAAATAGGGAAGCCGTGGTTAGCATGATGAAAATCAACTCTACCAGCTGGCCTTCCCCAGCACTGTTCCCTCAACAAACCACAACCTGTCACAGTCAACTTTTACATACGGGTTGAATGAAATTTGACCCGTTTCACATTTTGATAGCATAAAAAAAATATCATAATAATTATTACAGTATTTTACCATAAAATGTGATGCCTTTTCCTGAATTGACCCAAACTCCACCATAATAAGCATTTTTTGTAGCTAGTCACCAGGTTTGCGCACATGTCGTGAGACATTTTGGCCGACTCCTCTTTACAGAAACTTTCTAAATCTTTTAGGTCTGGCTGCCGCTTGGAAACTCCAAGCTTCAGCTCTCTCAACAGATGTTCTAGCAAGTCTAAAGACTACCTATTCCTCTCTATGACCTTAATGTGGTTTATTTTTTAGCCACTGCTTACCTTGCCAGCATGTTTTGAGTCATTTTTGTGCTGTTAAGCTGCTTCCATCTCCGTGTGACTGTGGGGATGATCTTCTTTGGGTCATAGTCCACATTATGCTCCCTCCAAACCTTTGAGCTGTTTGGCAGGAGTTCAACCTGCAATTTTGTCTTCATCTGACCACAGCATTTTTGATATTCTGCCTGTATCTTAAAATAAGAGAGAGAAATGAATCTACCATAAAATTATAGGCTGTAATTATTTCCTCCATTTTAAGGAACTGGATCTTGGTTATATTCTGACTCTATCTTAAAAAACGAGAGAGAACTGAAACTATCATAAAATTGGAGAGTTTAATAATTTCCCCCACTGTAAGGAACAGTGGTTACACACATTAGAAACAATTAATTGTCTGCTTCCTGAGATTAAAACAATACTGAGAAGTGGGATCTGGTTGTGGTTGTTGAGTTGGTGGTGTTGCCGGTTTTCTACTACAGGCCTTGTCCCAAAAGCACACACATTCATGCAGCACTTTTATCTATGTCTAAGTGCAATCTAGCATTCACACATGCTCTGATGTATGTATCAGGGGCAACTCTGGCTTCGGTATCTTGCCTGTGGATACGTAATGCGGATCCGTCCACCAACATTCCAGTGGGCAGATGACCTGCTCTACCACCTAAGCCACAGCTGATCCAAACATTTTTGCCCAAATGTTTGCTGGTTGGCAAAAATTCTGTATTGTTAATACTATAACATTTTGTTTGTTTGTTTTTTCTATTGTCTGTCATTTTGTGAGCAGAAATTTCAAAATAGTTGATGGTTTGAAGTTTACAAATATAAGTAGAAATTTGCACTTCTTCCTACAAGAGGTACTTTTGGATTTTGATCTGAAAATCAGATGGAAGAAGAGGTCTCAGTGGATATCTCAGTGATATTTAATGACGAGGTTAATTGGTACATTTATTAAATGTAATTCTCGCCCCCACATTTATAACTTGTCTAAAATCACATTTACAGGATTGTACATGGTTTGGTCCCAATAAATGTGTTGTAGCAGTGTTACCATGGTTTTAACAGCTTGATGCTAATATGAAGCACTAAACAAAGTTTAATTAGGGTTAGGGATTCACAAACATATATGTTCTTATGTCAAAACAGATCAAATAAAAACAGCCATGAAACTATAAGACTTGTGAAATTATGTCTGAACTTTAGTTTAAAAAGATGGCTGCAGGGTCTGTCATGGTCTTCTTGGTTTTTGTATGCACCAGTTTTCTTAGCAAAAACTGCCCTGTTAAAAGATTTGCATGTGCTACAATCTCTTGGATCACCTAAGTTGTGAGATAATTTCAGTTGAAAAGTATAAATCTATTGTTGAAGATTTTGACTATGCAAAAAAAGAAAAATAAATCCAAAACATAACAGCATCCAATGGCCTGATAATAATATGAACTATATAAATTGTCAATGTTGAAGAGCTGGATGCCCAGGAAAGGCTGTCATTAACTTAAGGGTCATTCTACCTCAAATCAGCCAATTTTTAACATATTTCCTGGTCAACCATCTCCAATTTTGCTCAAATATTTATGGTGCAAAGTTTGAACATATATAACGTACATATATACGTATATAACCAACATATATAATGAAATATTCACATTATATACAAACACTTTTCAAGATACATTTATTTGAAATAACTGACCCCCTTTCAGGCCATGTTTTTGCACACTGAAATCTGAGGCAAAGTTTGAACACTGATATAGAATAGAATAGAACAATAGAATAGAATAATCCTTTAATTGTCCCACAAGGGGAAATTTGGTTGTAACAGCAGCCAAAAAGACACATATACAAACAAACAGTACACAGGACACAGAACAGAAACATACACAATTTTTCTTACATATTTAAATAAGGACAATGGTTACTATATACAGAGAGTACTGTACAGTTATTAAATTAAATAAAAATTAAGTAAATATCAAAAACTATTAATCCTTAGCTGTCAGTGGGTTTGGTTTTTTTTTTTTGTTTGTTTGTTTGTTTTCCAAAATAGATCAAAACTCAAGAATGAAAATCTTCCGTCTTAATTTTCCACCCTGGCAGCTGCTAACGACTGCTAGCCGACATAAAGCTGTAGACTTTAGGCTTTAAGTGAAACTGGAAATTGGTAATTAGGCAAGCAGGTACATGGTGCCGCACTGAAAACGCCCATGCATATGATTTAGTCATTAGCAGCTTGTTGCACTTATTTATTGTCTGTATAAAATATGTCCACTGACTTGAAAACACTGCAACTACAACCACGAGATTTAGCATTAGAGAAACTGTGTGAGGCAAACCAGACTACAGTCCCATCATGTGGTAAGATACCTGTACTGCAAACTACCATGCGGGTATAGACACAATTTGGATTTTTTTAGGAAAATTTAGGGGCATGTGTCATGGTCCCTCCAATTTTGATTCTGTGTCAAATTCTTATTTTTTTTAGTTTTAGTCTCAATGTTATGTTTCCTGTTTTATTCTAATAGTGTCTTGTCTTGTGTGCTTTGTATCGAGTTTAACTTTCCTTGTCTTGTTATATCTGATGTGTTCCCACTGCATTTCCCACCTGTTTCCTCTACCCTCATTACCTGGTGTGTATTTATTGTTTGAGTCTCCACTTGTCCTTTGTTGCAGTCTCCCTCATTTCTGTTCTCTATTGCTCTGTTTCCCTGGATTCTTAGTTTTGTATTATGCAATACTCAAGCATTAAACCTGCTTTGAGTTCATTTCTTGAATCATGAGTCTTAATCTAAGTCCTAATCTTAATCCTCCCTGCCACATAGTTGTTTCAGTAGTTAGCATTGTGATTGACACATGTGCTGACGTGCGCAACTGTAGCTAGCCCTCACCTCCAGTAATTGGAGTTACTGTACTGGAATTCTTTACCATGTCTGTGCCTTTTTATTATCTTATGATTTTCCATTTAAATGTGTTAAGCGAACATGTACATCACTCTGGTTTTAAGAAAACAGGTTGTTTGCTATAATTTTGCAAAACAACATGGAGCATTTCACAAAAAAATGCTGTGGAAATCATGCCAACAAAATAGAAAGTTTTAAACCTAATCTTAAAAGTAGAGAGGGTGTCCGTCTCAAACTGGGAGCTGGTTGAAAGCTGCCATGAAAGCTGAAGGCTCTGCCTCCCATTCTACTTTTAAATATTCTAGGAACAAGTAAGCCTGCAGTCTGAGAGCGAAGTGCTCTGATAGGGTGATATGGTACTTTAAGGTTATTAAGGATGACCTTATAGTACCTGATTATTCAAGAGGGGCCTGATTATTCAAGAGGAGAAGGACTATAAATTCATCTCTGGATTTAGCAGGGAGCCAGTGAAGAAAAGCCAATATAGGAGATTAATGGGGACTAAATATATATTAGTCCCTGTTAGTATTCTTGCTGCAGCAGTTTGGGTTAACTGAAGGCTTTTACAGTAGTTCAGCTAAGAAGTAATAAATGCATCAACTCCCAAGCCATAAGAGAAAAAAAAAAGATAAAAACCAACAGATGCACTGAGGATTCCAATTCACTCATGCTCCACGTTGCCCACACACACCTGGAAAACCCTAACACTTATGTGAAAATACTGTCTACTGACTTCAGCTCTGTCTTCACTACCATTAGCTCAGGCAAGCTAGTTATCAAGCAGTCCACTGGGTCTGGACTCTGACCTCTGTCTGTTGGATTAAAGACTTCCTCTCCATCACGTTTTCACTCTGCTGCCCTCTGAAAAGGTCAGTAAGTGTTCGCCCCTTCAGACTACAGAGAAGCTTCTGAACTCTATCGCACTGTCACCACAGGGAACACCTGCTGCAGAGTTAATAAAAATTTAAAAACAGATAGCTATGTGTAGTTCCTTACAGGTATGACACAGTATACACACACACACACATACACACACACACACACACACACACACACACACACACACATATATATATATATATATATATAGATATATATATATATTTATATATATATATATATATATAGATATAGATATATGTATACACTGTTCCAAAAAATAGTAATGTCAAAGTATCTTACTGTAATTTTTTACAGTTTTGTACTGTCTTTCTAGGATATCATTCAATTTACATAAGCAGGCTGTGATCTTACATGTCAAAGGTAAAATAACATAACATCACTGTACATATAGTAAAACACAATTTACTTGTTTTTTAAATATATGTTTTTGTACATATGCATATTTAGATCGTAAAAATACATCCAGAAACAGCTAGTTCTCTCCCATCATGCCTTGGGACATGTGCTGCTGTTTAGATGTTCTTGTTTTATTGTTTATGGTTAGTTACTTTTAACTGTTATCTTGAATGTTGTGTTTACGCCGTGGTGCAGAGTCACTGACAGTTGTTGTTTTGTAGAGGGAGTGCTGCACCATGAGTGACTTCTGTTCTGCTGTTGTTGAACCTTGAGGCACATAGAAGCACTGAAAAGTGTTCAAATAAAGAGCTCCCCCTACCAGCTTGGGGTTGAATATAAAGCTCAATCTCTCTCTTTGAGCTTCTTAGTTAAGATCCTTTTGCATGCCACAATGCAAATCAGTTCACGGCCACGCTGTGCTAATTATATTTCTAAAAAAATAAATGTAGAGGTAGGAATTGCAATTAATATAAATCTCAAAGTATTCACAACATTCCTGAACAGAAATAGGCCTCTGCACCTGGGGTGAGGGTGTGGCCATGAAAACAATGTGACATGCCATTGGATGTTGGGACACATAATAACATGACGCTAAGCATCGGCCAATGAATGTGAACTAACAACAACCATGTCGCGGGTATGGCTGCGACTGTAGGAAAGAATCGTGCATTTTACAGTCTTGTTCTGTTCTTCTAGAATATCATTAAAGTTACGTAAATGGACTTTGACTTCACATTTCAAATGTAAATTAACGTCAAATCACTGTAATGTAATGAAACATAATTTTCATGATTATTAAATGTATCTGTCTGTACATATGTGCATATTTAGATTGTTAACATACATTCAGAAATGTATCATGATTCCACAAATATCTGTCCGTTATTTGAAAGATTGAACTGTTGAATTCAAATGTAATGCTATGGTAAAGTATATAACATGATCCCTATAAGCTTGTGTTACATCACATAAGTATTATTATCCTTGCTAGTTAGGGCGATCGTGGCTCAAGAGTTGGCAGTTCGCCTTGTGATCAGAAGGTTGCCGGTTCGAGCCCTGGCTCGAACCCTCTCGGTCGTTGTGTCCGTGGTCAAGACACTTCACCTACCGCCTACTGGCGATGGCCAGAGGGGCCGATGGTGCGATACAGCAGCCTCGCCTCTGTCAGTCTGTCCCAGAGCATGCAATCCATTATTAGTTAAACCAACTGTTAACTGTATATTTCTGGACATTTACGTTGACCTTGTTTATAGGTAATTTCATTGTTTGATCACGTTACAATCTTTCTAATTTAATGTCTAAAAGCACTTGGAAAAGGCAGAATCCCATGTAACATTAGCGCAACAAACTCTATTTTCACTACTGAAAATGACCGTATTTTTATGGGACAGTTGTTTTCTGTTATTTTACGGTCGTATTTTGGCGCCACAGCTGCCGGAATATTACTGTTTTTTTTTATATGTTTTCTTTTCCTATTTATAGATGATTTCACTGTTTAATGACATTAACATGTTCCTAATTTAATGTTTAGCGGCACTTGAAAAAGGCGAGATCCCATGTCAATTTAGAGCAACTAATTGTATTTTCATTACTGGAAATAACCGTATTTTTATGCGGGAGTTATTTTCTGTATTTTCTATATATTTATATATAAATATATATTTTCTCTCTCTCTCTCTCTCTCTCTCTCTATATATATATATATATATATATATATATATATATATATATATATATATATCTTGGTATGGTAGTAGTTAATGTGTTATTCTGCCAAAGGTCTATGCCAAAAGGAAACAGGAAATCATTGTGGTCATGCTAATGTGCACACAGCGGTTGCTGTTGTTGCATGTTCTGGAACTGAAACCATGTACATGATAATAATTTAATAATACTGGTACTTTTCCAGACAGTTTTTTTTTTTATTTTCTTTTTCATGACAATGAATAGCATATTTTATCAAATTTAACAAAATTTAACAAACAGTTTGTTTTTCTCTTGATACAACTTGGTGTACTATGATTTTCAAATTTTAGTTTAGAAAGTCTGATAACAGGTAAATGGTACATTTGAAATATATTTTTAAACTTTTGCACTCACAAGGTTTCCTCCCAAAGTTCACGTCACGCTCACTACCTCTTTTCACACTTGGTTCCAGCTGTCACCCCTGAGATTTATATTTCCTCTTTATGAAGTCATAAAACACTCTTTAGCTCATCCTGTTGTCTTTAGCGAGTTTCAGCCGTCAGCTCTGCAAAAATATAAGGTAAGACTTTTACATCCTAAGACAAACCATGAAAAAAACTTAATGTGGTAAAGTTTTGCTAATTGCCACAAGGTTGCTTCAGTTTTTATTTTTCATTCTGCAGCACAAGTGATGATACCATAAACTGATTCACTCTGTTGCAGATTAATAAAAAAGGGGAAGCACTTGAAATGAGTGCTGTAAAAGGCTCAGTAAAAGCTGTTTGCACTCCAAACTAAGGATTGCTCATTGTCTCATCCACCACTTTCCACCAAAAGATAAATACAAACCGGATTCCAATAAAGTTGGGACACTAAACAAATTGTGAATAAAAACTGAATGCAATGATGTGGAGATGGCAAATGTCAACATTTTATTCAGAATAGAACATAAATCACGGAACAAAAGTTGAAACTGAGAAAATTTATCATTTGAAGGGAAAAATATGGTGATTCAAAATGTCATGGTGTCAACAAATCCCAAAAAAGTTGGGACAAGGCCATTTTCACCACTGTGTGGCATCTCCACTTCTTCTCACAACACTCAACAGACGTCTGGGGACCGAGGAGACCAGTTTCTCAAGTTTAGCAATAGGAATGCTCTCCCATTCGTGTCTAATACAGGCCTCTAACTGTTCAATCGTCTTGGGCCTTCTTTGTCGCACCTTCCTCTTTATGATGCGCCAAATGTTCTCTATAGGTGAAAGATCTGGACTGCAGACTGGCCATTTCAGTACCCGGATCCTTCTCCTACGCAGCCATGATGTTGTGATTGATGCAGAATGTGGTCTGGCATTATCTTGTTGAAAAATGCAGGGTCTTCCCTGAAAGAGATGACGTCTGGATGGGAGCATATGTTGTTCTAGAACCTGAATATATTTTTCTGCATTGATGGTGCCTTTCCAGACATGCAAGCTGCCCATGCCACACGCACTCATGCAACCCCATACCATCAGAGACACAGGCTTCTGAACTGAGCGTTGATAACAACTTGGGTTGTCCTTGTCCTCCTTGGTCCGGATGACATGGCGTCCCACATTCCAAAAAAGAACTTCGAATCGTGACTCGTCTGACCACAGAACAGTCTTCCATTTTGCCACACTCCATTTTACATGATCCCTGGCCCAGTGAAAACGCCTGAGCTTGTGGATCTTGCTTAGAAATGGCTTCTTCTTTGCACTGTAGAGTTTCAGCTGGCAACGGCGGATGGCACGGTGGATTGTGTTCACTGACAATGGTTTCTGGAAGTATTCCTGAGCCCATTCTGTGATTTCCTTTACAGTAGCATTCCTGTTTGTGGTGCAGTGTCATTTAAGGGCCCGGAGATCACGGGCGTCCAGTATGGGTTTACGTCCTTGACCCTTACGCACAGAGATTGTTGAGATTCTCGGAATCTTCGGATGATGTTATGCACAGTTGATGATGATAACTGCAAAGTCTTTGCAATTTTTCGCTGGGTAACACCTTTCTGATATTGCTCCACTATCTTTCTGCGCAACATTGTGGGAATTGATGATCCTCTACCCATCTTGGCTTCTGAGAGACACTGCCACTCTGAGAAGCTCTTTTTATACCCAATCATGTTGCCAGTTAACCTAATTAGTGTTAATTGGTCTTCCAGCTCTTCGTTATGCTCAAATTGACTTTTTCCAGCCTCTTATTGCTACTTGTCCCAACTTTTTGGGGATTTGTTGACACCGTGAAATTTTGAACATATTTTTCCTTTAAAATGATACATTTTCTCGGATTAAACTTTTGATCTGTCACCTACGTTCTATTCTGAATGGAATATTGACATTTGCCATCTCCACATCATTGCATTCAGTTTTTATTCACAATTTGTTTAGTGTCCCAACTTTTTTGGAATCCGGTTTGTATTAGAAATAGTTTTATAGTGACATACTGCAGAGTAGCTGCATTTAATGTGAAAGGTAAGGTTCAGAAAGTGTATTTCTATTGCCGGGATGGAAGAAAATAAGGACTTAAAAAATTAGAAATTACTTAGGACTTCATTGTCAATATTTAATCCTATGCAAAAGTCTCTGAGTCACGGATATCGCTTACAAATTTTGTCTGATGGTAGATACCAACAACAGCTCAAGCTAACTGAACTTTGGTGAAAATCGGGTCACGGGTCACACCAAATGTGAAAATCAGTATAAACGTTGTCATACCCACAACACTTTTGTGGGTATTATAATGGATCGTCTTCAAGCGTCTTCAAACTTCATAAGCATATGTTTAGTCTTAGGGGACATGAGTCCCTGGGTTGGCCAAGCATTTGACCATAACTTTCATTTTTAGCACCCAAAGTCAAAGTTAAACTTGGAAAAAACATTTTCAAGAAATTATATTGAGAAATATATCATGTGCAGGGGCATGGGGAGAGCTGTACAACACACCTTTTTATTTTTTCAATACCATCCCTTATGACATCACAATGATGCTATAAAGTTTCTCAAAATCATACACTTCATAAATATATCCTAAAATCCCAAATTTTTAGGTATCAAAGGAGCCAACGGTTTGAGCCAATTTGTTTCTAGGTAAACATAATAAAACACACTGATTTAGGATATAATACTTCAAGGTCATAGGTGAAAGCTCAGGGTCACGCAAATGAGAAAAAGTCATTTTCCGACTTTAAGCTGTTTTAAAGAGCTCTTTTTGGGGTTCTTTAAAATATTATCTTTAAATACAAAATTATATGACTTCACAATGACAAGAAAAGATCAATAAACTAGACTAGATTTCCATATTAACAATCCTGACATCACCGTAAATGATCTATGAAAACAATGCTGATGTCATTATTGCAGATTTCCATATTAGCAATGCTGACATCAGCGTAAAACTGTGTTATTTTTCCCCTTCAGTCTGAGCTGACACATCTGTGACTGTATAGAATCAAAAGCCAGCTGTAATTCTTTAAAAACCATGTTGATGGTTTAAGCACAATAAATAATTGTATCATCTGCATAAACATGGACAAATGCATTAAAATTATGTCACAAGCATAACATCACATAACATAAATAGTAAATAATGTCGGCCT
The DNA here is from genome assembly GCF_036321145.2 of Pelmatolapia mariae. Lineage (NCBI taxonomy): Eukaryota > Metazoa > Chordata > Actinopteri > Cichliformes > Cichlidae > Pelmatolapia > Pelmatolapia mariae. The sequence goes on along the minus strand of NC_086229.1, from coordinate 58,822,613 downwards.
TGATTTCCTGCAAAACTTTGAATTCCTGTAAAAGTCCCCGGCTATGATATTTGTTTTGCTGTGATCAAACATGACCTTCACTGCAGGATGTGAAACAGATTTTTGCCATATTTATGTACATCTGTTCAGATCACATTTAGCCCCGGTTTCCTGTCCACAGCTTCATATCTGTGCTCATCTGTGGATGCAAAATCTTGATACAAATCATATTCCTTAAACAGATTGGCAGGCCTTTCTTTAGAACCTCACCTTTATGTTTAAGCTAGCTTTTAGGCCTGTGTGTGTGTTTGTGTGTGTGTGTGTGTGTGTGTGTGTGTGTGTGTGTTAATTTGAACAACAAAAAACTGATCCTAATGGGATATGCAGCCTGGTTGAAAATTTGCAATGGTGTATTTGGCATTTCGGACCTGACTTTACATCAGTTTACATACTACATATTTCTATTTTAACATTTGGAAAATTTCCATGTGGAAAAATAACTTTAAAAAACAACTGCAAATATCTGTGTTGTATTTTATACATTTTTCATTTTGCTTTACATTTCATAAATTATATGTAAGAATGTATGAATCAAGTTGTGATTAATGTATGAAAAATGCACAAACATTAGACAAGTATTTGCTATATCTGGAGTGAAAGGTGCAAAGGTTCTTTCATTTCTTTTTCCCATGGGATGAACTGCTCTGTAAATGTATAAATATCAAATGCTGACAAGTCAATGCTTTGAGATGATATTTGTTGCTTTCTGCTCTGATTTCAATGCACTGGCTTTGTTCAAAGAAGATCAATACCCTGGAGCCATAAGAATGGGGGCTGTTATTTGCAACATGACTGAAAACGTCATGTGCTTATGCTTTAACAGATGAAAGCATTTGGTGTAGGGTGTGTGACAAGTTGAAGACATCTCTGTTTTCTGATAAGGTCTTTCACTTTTACAGAATTGTGTTGTGAATGAAACTTTTTAGGCTTCCTCTTTGAAATTGTGCTTCTTCCCTGTTGTTCTTTCACTTCTGTGTGTTGGTCCTCTGCAGTCTGAGAAGTATGACTCACTTTCTCCTTGATTTATAAATCCTCTCAAACACAGCTTCATGTCCTTCACTGATTTCATGCAGTATGAGACATCCAACCAGCTGTTCCTCCGTTCTCCTATTCATCCTTGTCCTCCTCTTCCTCTCTGAGAGCTGGGGCCAGAGGTTGAACACAGACAACAAGAAGCCATCCTGCGATCACTGCAACCAGCAGCTCTTCTGTAACTGCTCCCACAATGGATTCACCAGTGTTCCCAGTGTAACGGGCAGTGCCTTGAGTCTTGATCTTTCTTTTAATAAAATAACAGCTGTGACGAATGATGACCTGACGGGACACACACAACTGAAGGTTCTCGATCTCCATGGTAACACATAAAGTATTGATTGAGTGGGTGTTGGTGGAGGGGCAAGCTGTGGTGATAAAAAAAAGTGAGAAGAATACCAACAGCTAACTATAGAAAAGTTTTGTTTGATTGCATTTTATTTTGAAAAGTGAGACTATTTCAGCCTTTTTATCTGCTTTTTCTGAAACTAGCAGGATCATCAGCATATCCCAGTGGACAAAATACTGGTCTTGTCTACTCACTCTGTATTGTGCAGGTATTGCTGCAAGTTAAAGTTTGAGAAAAATCAAGAGATTTCTTTTTAAATTATGGGAGTCAGTTGGATTTGTGGATGCACATTTTACTCTTAAGGGATGTAAGTTGAAGCCAGAAGTCATGTTGTAGTGATAGTCTGACTAGGTGAAAGTTTACCAAAGTACATGCATTTGGATTTGTAAATTGTGCACGTTGAGGGACACTATGGCCATGAAACCTTGTTGTGAAATTGATTTTAAAATATTAAAAAGGTGATTTCAGGTTAAGTGCATGGCATCATCAAACTTTTACTTGAGGACTCTGGGGGCAAAAAGGTGGTCATGCATAAAATGTGAACTATGATTGTGAAAAACTTGCAAAAGACATCAAACCCTCATACTTAAAGATAAATCCAAAGTCTTATCATCTATTTAAATATTTACTTTAAAACAACATGTGCCCCCAATAATGCCAGGTTTCCAGTCATTACAAAACCTTTATCTGCTACAGTTATTTTTTACTTGTTTGTTTTCCATTTGCTACAAAAAAGACTTGTCAGAGCTGTGGGATTTCAATTCAGTGGTTAATTTTCATCAATAAAATGTGTTTACAATTTGTTTTAAGATAGATGTTACTATCCTCCAGGTAATGGCTTAGCCGAGATCCATCCATCAGCTTTTGACTCTCTGTGGAGCCTGAAACAGCTGGATCTCTCTTACAACCAGCTGACTATGCTCAACTACAAATGGTTCAGCAAGCTAGAAGCTCTGCAGCAGCTCAACCTACTCAACAACCCATACAGGTAAGAAGCTAAGGGTACCAAAATTGTGACAAGACAAAAAAAAAAAAAAAAAAGTAAGTTGTTATTATTATTACATTATGATTATTTTCTTTTCCTCTGCTCTCATCTAGTTACCTCGGTTCTCCTCCAGTATTTGGGGCCCTCGTCAGACTAAGGAAGCTGGCCCTTGGAGGTCCTTCTCTGAAGGAGCTCAGGAGAGGAGATCTGTCTGGAGTAACCCAGCTGGAGGAGTTAACTGTTCATGCAAACAACCTGACCAGGTTCGCACAGGTTTTGGTTGTGATGTTAAGTTACTGTCTTTACTAGTGGTGGTAGCTTCAAATTAGTATCCTTCATTCTAACTGCCTTGAGTCTTTTATATTTATGGTTAACTGTAGTGAGGCTATGAAAACATTTTTATAGGTGGCTATAGATGGCTAGAAGTAAGTTACACGCTTTATGAATTTTCTTTGCTATTGCAAAATTTAACCGTTTCCATCTCAACTTCAGAAATGTGTGTCAAATTAATGAAGAATAACTAAGAGACATCTTTAAAGACTCCTATTTATGGCATAACTCTTTTATATATAATTTCAGTTATTTAAAAAAATAACTTTTTTAAAAACAGTTTTTTAAAATGTGTTGGTTAGGGTCTATTTTTATGGATTTTTTTATCCTTATTTGGGCTAACAATGCAACACTTCTCTATGTGCTTTTACAAAATATACAAATCAATATCTGGTGCTTTTATTATTGTGTATACTGTCTTCCTTTTCACATATCCTCAACTTTTAGCTTCTGTATCTTGCTTCTGCAGCTATGACGCTGGTACATTAGCACACATTTGGCCGCTAGGTCATGTCACTTTGAGTCTACATGGTCCATTTCTAACAAATGTGACCTTGGCTGGGGCTATGATTGATGATGTGTCATATCCTGAGACACCCATCATTCTGAAAGACATCCATTTGATTGGAGTTCAGTCTGTTCAGCCCTTTAGTAAGGCAGCCAAAAGGAGGATCAGGTATGGACATTTCACTTCTACTTGGATAAAACTAATATTCTAACAAACTGGGAAACAAACCAACCTATTCTTCGTCTGTGTTGTAACTCTTCAGGTATTTGACCCTACATAATGTTTCTGTGTCTGACGAGGCTATTGTTGACTTCCTGGTGGTATTAGATGGAGTTCCACTGACCAAACTTACCATAGAAGATGTCACACTGACGGGCGAAGGCTGGTAGGAAAAAAGCGCATTATCTTTTTGACATATGTCCCAGTTACCAACTCTGATTCAAAAGAAATGTTGTTGTATTATACAGGAAATTAAAAAAAAATGAACTTGTCTTTTTTGGTTGGGGTTAGGTGGGAGAAAGCTAGCAAAACTGATCACAAAAGCATAGATGAGTTCTACATTTGTAACCTTGTGATTCTGGATGTCTACAAATTTACCTCACTTCTACAATTGGGTTTTCTGCTGGAGTATCCAAGAAGGGTGTCTGTCATAAACGCCAAGGTAAAAATCATGATCTATATGGTCTGCATCACATACTGAATATCACTAATATCAGAATTCTAAATAAAATATCTAACACTGTGTATAGTATTATTTGTATAATTACAAATAAAATATAGTATTTTTTAATTGTGACACAAGTGCAATACTTCGCTTTTTGTGTATAGTATTTACCTTAGAGGTTGTGTTACCAGTGGTATGGCAGTTATTGTGTTTGCCTAATAATTTAGCTAATCAGTCTAACTCTGATGGTGTGAGATTTGGCAAATAGTATGCTGTGCCAGTCTCTAAAGGGACCAACCCTGTAATGTATGCTGCTTGTGTAACATTTTGGAGAACAACTCTATGGAAAATATTGATTAGTTTACTCTCTAGAGCCATTTTTTTCAGAATATCCATACAGTGATCAACTATAATTTTGAAAGCCTTGAGTTCACTGTTTACAGTTGAAGATGCATATTTTTATGCTGACAAAAAACAAAACTGTAGTCAGATGAAATAAAACAAATCTGTGTAACGGAACATAAACAGACAACTAGATGGTCTATTTATTTTGTTACGTATCTTTAGGTCATCTGTGAGTTTGGCTTGTGTGGAGTTTGTATGAAAATGTGGATAATTTTCAGATCAGCATGTATTCAAGAGAAAGATTTCAGCTTACAAGTTTTACTTGTACATATTGGTTATACATAGGCTGGTGATGAGTGGTGGCGCTGTCACTTGGTGTTCGCTCGCTCTGCGGTAGAGTATCACTTTCTGTTCCTGCTCAAACACAGCGGTGTTTCTGAGTAGCTTATCTGCTTAGCAATTTAATTAAAAACTTTTAAATACATTCTTTCTTCATAGTATAATCTTCACGTGCTTCATCCGAAGCACACTTTTTGTGTACTCACTACCTAATTTATAGCCAAAGTATTCACTCACTGTGTCTGTACTGTTTCGCTAGCTTAGCTTAGCTCGTAGCTGAGCCGTTGGCACCATGGCTACTTCACCTGTCCCTCCTGCACTTTCCTGCTCATTGTGTCAGATGTTTAGTTACTCCTCGGCCTCCTTTAGCAGTAATGATACCTGATACCTACAAATGTAGCATATTTGCAGCTCTGGAGGCCAGGATTACTGAATTGGACACTCGGCTTCACACCCTTCATTTACCCGTAGCTAGCCAGGCCCCTGTAGCTGGTGCAGCCGAAGATAGCGTAGTCCCCGCTAGATGTTCCCCGGCAGACCCCAAGCAGCTGGGGAAAGAGGGCGGCTGGGTGACGGTGAGGAGGAAGCATAGTCTTAAACAGAAGCCCCAGGTACACCACCAACCTGTTCATGTGTCTAACCGTTTTTCCTCACTCGGCGACACACCCGCCGGGGGTCAAACTCTGGTAATTGGTGATTCTGTTCTCAGACATGTGAAGCTAGAGACACCGGCAACCATAGTCAATTGTCTTCCAGGGACCAGAGCAAGGGGATATTGAAGGAAATTTAAAACTGCTGGCTAAGGGTAAACGTAAATTCAGTAAAATCATAATTCACGTCGGCAGTAATGACACCCAGTTACGCCAATCGGAGGTCACTAAAATCAATAATGAATTGGTGTGTAACTTTGCCAAAATAATGTTGGACTCAATGTAAAAGAACCCACCCACCACTTTAATCACACTCTAGATCTTGTTTTTACATATGGCATAGAAACTGAACATTTAACAGTGTTTCCTGAAAACCCTCTGCTGTCTGATCATTTCCTGATAACATTTACATTTACAATAATTGATTACACAGCAGTGGAGAGTAGACTTTATCACAGTAGATGTCTTTCTGAAAGCGCTGTAACTAAGTTTAAAAATATAATCCAACCACTGTTATCATTTTCAATGCCCTGTACCAACATAGAGCAGAGCAACTATCTGAACGCTACTCCAACAGAGGTCGATTATCTTGTTAAAAATTTTACCATTCCTACAAAACTGCTCAAAGAAGTCCTGCCATTAATTAATTCTTCGATCTTAAATATGATCAGCCTATCTCTAACAATCGGCTATGTACCACAGGTCTTCAAGGTGGCTGTAGTTAAACCTTTACTCAAAAAGCCATCTCTAGACCCAGCAGTCTTAGCTAATTACAGGCCAATCTCCAACCTTCCTTTCATATCAAAAATCCTTGAAAGAGTAGTTGTCAAACAGCTAACAGATCACCTGCAGAGGAATGGCTTATTTGAAGAGTTTCAGTCAGGTTTCAGAGCTCATCACAGCACAGAAACAGCTTTAGTGAAGGTTACAAATGATCTTCTTATGGCCTCTGACAGTGGACTCATCTCTGTGCTTGTCCTGCTAGACCTTAGTGCAGCGTTCGATACTGTTGACCATGATATCCTATTAAAGCGATTAGAACATGCTGTAGGTATTACAGGTACTGTACTGCTGTGGTTTCTATCATATCTATCTAATAGACTCCAATTTGTACATGTAAATGGAGAGTCCTCTTCACACACTGAGGTCAATTATGGTGTTCCACAGGGTTTGGTGCTAGGACCAATTCTGTTTACATTATACATGCTTCCCCTAGGCAGCATCATTAGAAGACATAGCATTAATTTTCACTGCTATGCAGATGACACCCAGCTCTATCTATCCATGAAGCCAGGTAACACACACCAATTAGTTAAACTGCAGGAATGTCTTAAAGACATAAAGACCTGGATGGCCGCTAACTTTCTGCTTCTTAATTCAGATAAAACTGAGGTTATTGTACTTGGCCCTGAAAATCTTAGAAATATGGTATCTAACCAGATTCTTATTCTGGATGGCATTACTTTGGCCTCCAGTAATGCTGTGAGTAGGGATGGGTATCGTTTAGGTTTTATCCGATACCGGTGCCAAACCGGTACTTTTGAAACGGTGCCTGTGCTTAAACGGTGCTCAAATGGTGCTCAAACCGGTGCTTAAAGAATGGAGAACACAAAATTGGTCCAAAAACCTCTCATGTTCAGCTGTTTTTTTTTTGTAAAAAGATAACAATGTTAGCCTTTTCTACAGCTATGGGGCATATATGGTATCACTCTTGGCTGGAAGCAGCGCTTAAACAATGGAAAAAACACCAAGTTTGTCCAAAAACCTCTCATGTTTAACTGTTTTCCACTTTTTCTTTGGTCATTTTAGCCTTTTTGGCCAGGGTGAAGGGAGTATCTGCCGTCAAACAAGAAGACAGCCGCATGTAACTACGACGGTGTTTGCTAGTTCAGCTTACATGCATTAATTTAATAACGTGGTTAGCCTACTCAACGTAAATTACACACGAACAACATTAAGCTACTCACGCAGAGAAGAACGGCTGCTGCTGCCATCATCATCCGTCATCATTTCTGCTACACTGGCAGGGCTAGGGGCCAGGACTCTACTCTTCGGGTTTTTGGGGGATGTTGCTAACTCTGGGTCCGATAACAGGCACCACACCCGCAGTAGATGCGCTCGGTGTGAGGTCTCGCAGCGAGCTATCAAACACGGCGCATTTCTCGGCTTTAAAAAAAACGCTATGCGTCGCCAGGTGTTTCATCGGATTCAAGGTGTTACCTCCTTTGCACAGTATCACAGCACTTGTTGCAGGCAGCTGAGTTTGCATCTTTTGCTGTGAAATACAGCCAGACTTTTGACCGCTTCGCCTTGGGCATTTTTAATCTGTAGCTCTGCTTTAAAAGAACGTACGTACCTGGGCCCGCCTACTATCCTCGGAAACGTAAAATGATTGGCTAGAATTGGCTCAGGAAAAAAAAGCACCGAAATAAAGCACCGAAATGTGTGCTGCTTTTCGGTCTGGTTACTACCGTTTATGTCAGAACCGGTGCCATCATGGCACCGGACACTGGTACCCATCCCTAGCTGTGAGGAACCTTGGAGTCATTTTTGAGTTTTAGTTATGCTGCAATAGACGTAGGCTGCCGGGGATTCCCATGATGCATTGAGTTTTTCCTTTCCAGTCACCTTTCTCACTCAGTATGTGTTAATAGACCTCTCTGCATTGAATCATATCTGTTATTAATGTCTGTCTATCTTCCACAGCATGTCTTTCATTCTGTTTTCCTTCTCTCACCCCAACCGGTCGCAGCAGATGGCCGCCCCTCCCTGAGCCTGGTTCTGCTGGAGGTTTCTTACTGTTAAAAGGGAGTTTTCCTTCCCACTGTCACCAAAGTGCTTGCTCATAGGGGGTCATATGTGTGGTCAGTGGGGGTCAGTGTGTGAATGTTCGTGTGAATGGGTGAATAACTGGATATGTAAAGTGCTTTGGGGGACTATTAAAAGCGCTATATAAATACAGGCCATTTACCATTTACAGGCCATATGATTGTTGGGTTTTTCTCTGTACCTATGAAGCGCCTTGAGGCGACTTTTGTTGTGATTTGGTGCTATATAAATAAAACTGAATTGAATTGAATTGAATTGAACATACCATAAATGAAGATGGCCATTTGGTCTAGAAAACTCTTGTTTTTTTTTTTTTTCTCTGACATTAATGTAGTTGATATCAAAGCCAGAGATTTGTTGGATTATTTAGTGATATTAACAGAAGATTGTATCAACACATCCTTTTCATTTTACGTTTTCCTTACAGAGATAACCTCTTCAGGAGACATAAAATCAAACAAAGGATATTTGCAAGCATGTTTATAATGGCCTACAGGGTAGTTGGATGTTCTTTCAAGTTTCTACATTAATGTTTTTTAACTGATATTTGCTACAATATACTTTGTTCATACACTGTTTTCTGCATTGTACATGGAAATGGAAATGACTGCCAAACATGACCCACTTTCCTGTGAATGCAATATTTACATCCGTCCACCCATTTTCTTTAACTTGGCTTATCCAGGGTCATGCAGGGGCCCGGAGACTATACCAGCTGTCATAGGGTGAGAAGCAGGGTGCATCTCGGACAGGTTTCCAGTCTGTTGCAAGACTAACAAAGAGAGACAGATAACTATTCGTTTTCACAATCAGACCTGCAGCCAAATAACAATTAACGGTTTACCTAACATGTTTGTCTTGTGGAAGGATGCTGGAGTTGTAATGCAAACTGGAGGAAAATACTAATCGAACTAGTGTCTCCCTTCACCTTACAGCTTCCCACTGTAGTCACTGCAGTCTTATTGATGAGTTTTGGCTTTTTCCTTCAGGTGTTTGTAATGCCTTGTCTTACGTCCCATCTGCTGAAGAACCTGCAGTACCTGGACCTGTCCGACAACCTTCTGACAGACCTGACTCTGGTGGAGACACTTTGCGGTACAACACAAACTTTGAAGGACATCCGAGTTTTAAACTTCAGTGGAAACGCTCTGAAGGTGAAGTATGAAACTTTAATAAAATCTGCATTACCTACAAGTATTCAAGAATTCTGAGGATTGATGACAACAAGTACTTTCCAACTTTCATTCCCCATTTCTGTCCAGTCTTTGTCCACCGTGAGCCGACTGGTCACGAAGTTCTCTAAACTGACACACCTGGACATTAGTAGGACCGGTTACAGCTCCATGCCCTCAAGCTGTCCTTGGCCTTCTACCCTGCGATTCCTAAACATCTCCGGGGCTAAGTTCACAGCCATTACCCCCTGTCTACCCAAAACCCTGGAGGTATAAAGACCATGTATTAATCATCTAGATTGACCTGGCAACCTTTTTTTTTTTTTTTCTAAGTTCACCTTACGCTTTATTCTTTACAGGTGCTGGATTTGAGTAACAACAACCTTAAAGATTTCACTCTCCTTCTGCCTGTACTCAGGGAGCTGTATCTGTCTGGCAACAAGTTTCTGAGGTTGCCTTCTGGGCTATCCTTCCCCAATCTACAAACCCTGACCATGCAGGTATTAAGTCAGATCATATGTTTATGCTTCTGATCCTCTTAGTGTTTCCATTATGATACACATTTTATTTTCACAGTCAAATACCCTGAACATGTTTGGCAAAACAGACCTCCAGTCATACCAGCGACTCGAGAACCTCCAGGCTGGTCAGAATAAGTTTGTCTGCTCCTGTGACTTTGTCAGCTTTGTCCAGTTGGAACTCCGAGGAGGTGGCGGTATACAACTGACAGATGGAGCGGACAGCTACATTTGCGACTCCCCTTTCTATCTACAGGGACAGCCAGTGGATCAAGTCCGACTCTCAGTTGTCATGTGCCATCAGGTTTTGTTTGTGTCAGTGAGCTGTGGCTTGGCTTTGTTTGTAGCCATTCTGCTATCTGTGGTGCTGTGGCGTATCCATGCCTTTTGGTACCTCAAGATGATCTGGGCATGGCTCAAGACCAAGCGTAATTCTCGACAACGGCAGCAACACAGAAATAAGGCAGACACAGAAGCCCTGATATCCTTCGATGCCTTTGTTTCCTACAGTGAAAGAGATGCTGGTTGGGTGGAAAATTTTTTGGTACCTGAGCTAGAGGAGCCAAGGTAAGTTGAACCATTTTTTGTGATATTGTTTGACATAATTTCAGCCAAAGCGTCCACATTGCCATTACTGTGTTCATCAGTAATAAAGGTTTCAGTGTAGTTTTTCTGAACAAATACAACTATCTGGCATTTTTAAAAGGGTAGTTCATCTGACAATTAAGCTGCTCTCTGTGTAAATGCTGAATGATGTAGGCAACTAGAGCTTTGTTAAAATATAATTTAACCTAAATAAACTGAAACACTTCCAAACTGGGTATATAAACCTCTTTAAAAAGCTTCCATTTTTTAATAACCTAAAATTTTGGGGTGATGTAGAACACTTGACATGGAAGATCTTTGATCAAGATCTGAGTCCAAAACAATGTGTTATTAGAGCGAGTTTAATACAGTTTTTAAAATTCTTGCGTTAACCATTTTTTGAATCATACAGATTTAAACTCGTGAAATGATTGCAAAACTTTTAAAGGCTATTAAATATTTTGATTGTGCAGTCTCTGGCTTAGATGCTGTTTACCAAATTAGAAAGTAGAAAGACTGAAAGCTGCTTTTTTCTTCACTTCAACAGTGAAAGCAGCTCTCCTACTGGGTCGACATCCAACCAGCCATTGACTCTCTGCCTTCACAAGCGGGATTTCCTTCCTGGACAATGGATTGTGGACAACATCATGAATGCTATCGAACACAGTCGGAGAACTGTCTTCATCCTCTCCGAGAATTTTGTGCAGTCTGACTGGTGCCGCTATGAGCTTGACTTCTCTCACTTCTGGCTTTTTGATGGTCATGCCACTGGTGAGGCAGCCATTTTGATCCTACTAGAGCCGTTGTCCAAGGATGACGTCCCCAAACGCTTCTACAAACTGCGCAAACTGATGAGTTCCACCACCTACCTAGAGTGGCCACAGGAGGAAGAGAAGAGGGAGGAGTTCTGGAGGAGTCTGCGTAATGCTTTGAGAGGAAACGATAACTAAAAGAGCAGATTATGATAAAGAATGAGAAGAAAAAGAACTGAGTTGGACAATAAGGGATACAAGAGAGGAATAATAAAGTCAAAGTAAAGCTGTAGCATTTTAATTCACTGATATCCAAATCATCATTACTGAAAATCACAACCCTAGCCCCAAACCCCAAATTTATTCCTGTGCTTTGGAGAAAAGCAAAAAGGACGGGGTTGTAGTTGTTATCAGTTGCTGTCAGTCCAAGGAGGGCGCCTCCTCCACCAACTAGGACATCATTGTCACTAGGGATGGGGATTGATAACAATTTAGCAATCCCACACTGCAAAAACCCACCTCCTTAATACTTATACACTTATTTTTTACCTAAATACACTTATTTTTGGTGAAGATTTGCTTAAAACAAGTGACATTATCTGCCAGTGGGGTAAGTGTTTTTTCTTATTAAGACTTCTTGAAATAAGAACAATATCTAGATTTAAACAAAGCTAAAAATAAGTTTTTTACACTTATTCCAGGCAACAAATCAGAACATTGAAACTTAAAATAAGCTTTAACCACTTATTCTAGGCAACAAATACAATAGTTAAATCTTAAAATAAGCCTTACACACTTATTCCAGGCAACCAATCAAGGCAATTGAAACCTAAAATAAGCTTTGACCACTTGTTCTAAGCAAAATGTTGAAGAAATTAAATCTGAAAATAGGCATAAAACACTTATTCTAAGGAACAAATCAAGGCAAATAATCAAAAACCTAGTACTTTAAATCATTTTAAAGATACACTGCAAAAATTACCCATCTTACAATAAGTTAAAAAATAAGAGATTGTAGTCTAAATCTTCTTGAATTTAGTGAAATAATCTGCCAGTGCAGTAAGATAATTACACTTGATAAGAATTCTCAAAATAAGAAAAATAAAGCCAAATGAAAGCAGGCAAAGTATACTGTGTACATGACCTTTATTGGAAACAAACTCTCCAAACAGTAACAAATATTTCAGTCAATCATAGTACACAAAAATTTAAAGACACATTGTAAGTGTAACATTGTTATTTTGTGTTCCTTTTAGAAGTGCTAAACCAGTTAGCTACTCAACATATAAAATGTAATAAAAAGCGCATTTGCAATTTTAAACAGAATTTGCAGAACAGATGTGTTTAAAGAAAAAAGCACTGTATTACATTAATAAGAATAAAAAAAAAGAATTCAAGTGTAAATTGCAACTTCAAAGCTATCAGGTCCAAACCTTCCAACACAGACCTAAGTTACATCTTGCTCAAACAGCTCTACGTTTCAATAAAAATTTCTACAGCCTGCCATGACTTTTTTGTATGAGCCTGTGGTATCTTGCTCATGGATTTTGTCCTTTAACACTTCAGTCTGAATGACAGACAGAAGCGTTGCCACACATTTAGGATAGGTAAGATCCAGGTTGTAGTAGTATGCCATAAGATACAGCAAACCTTCTCCAAGGTCATCTGTGGCAAATGTGGTGATGGGAGTGGTTCCAACTGCAATAAGACAGCGGGACCCTTCAAAGAGCAGAAGAGGGCTGGCGCTGGATCTTCTGTTGGCAAAAGAAAAACAAAGACAAAATTGTACAATGTACATAGAAACTCCAAAGCTATCAGGGTAGTTCAAATACTTAAAAGTATGTATTAGACTTAGACTTCATGATCCCTTTGGAGTGCACCCGTGGGGTGATATATGAATGATGACAACCATAGATCAGATGCGCTACAGACCATATTAATGTTATTTTTCTTTAGATTGACAAATACTGTGTAGAAAATCCCTAATATTCATGCCATTGAAAAATGTAATAAATTCTGCCTCCTCACCGTTAGCATTATGTCTTTACACACTTTAGGAAATGACAAAGATACTGCACCCATGATAGTTAAATATGTAATTATTTCCATTTTGTTTTTAATTTCTTTATGATTTTCTTTATTATTTTTATTGAAATTTTTGATGTATCAGTGTTTGTACCATTTCAGATTTCTGCACACTTGTTTTTTGTTTTTTTTTTTTAAATATAAACTACATTGTTGGAGGACTTGGCATGGATAGAAAGGCCATATGCCAAATAAACTGTTAAAGTGAATGCTTTAGGGGCATTATTTGATAACAAATATGAAGAAACACAGATCTGAAGGGCTTGAATCAGTGCTTCACTGGCATGTCCCATATTCTTGGGTAGTGCAGCTCATGATGGGAAGAGAGTTGGTTGTGCCCTGAACAGGGCTATGTTTAAACAGAACATGACAGAAAGAACTAAATCAACTTTCAGTTCAATATTCAATATTATTGCCATAATTATAATCTTTCACTTACAACTGTTGTCACCAGAACTGCTCCTGGTGGCAAAAGCCTGTTTGATCCAACACTTGAATCTGCATCATAATCTTCTCCCTGGTCACATGGTGAGATATCCATGAGACGCCTTTTCTTTAGTTTCTTCCTAAATAAGAAAACAAAAACAGTTATATTACAGGAGTCCTAAACAAAATGTGTTGTGCTAGGTGTTTTTAAATCAAAAGCGGCAAAACTTGCCTCTTTGTGAACTTGAGCCCACAACTGTTTCCTCCTCATAAAATTTTCAGGCCCTGGAAGCAGGTCCCTTACTGAGGGTGTGGAGCAAGACCTCATCTATGTTGGCAGCTGTAAATAAAAGTCAGTAACTTTCAGAAATGTAAAAGTTGTACATTTCTTTAAATGTATACATTTCACTGTTCAAAAAAGGAAACAATTCCAAATTGTCATTTTGTCAAATACATTTAAATGTAATTAAATATATTATTGATCTGACAACATAAAACTGATTCTATGTACAATCACTGTCAGTGTGTGCAACACAAAATTCATTTAGACATTAATTTGCATAAATATGCATATGCTTGGCCTACCATTTAGAACCGAAAGGCTGCAATCATCCAAACCCTCCATGATTTTCTGGTGTAGCTTTTGTCAGAACTCTTCCCTGAGGACAGAAAAACATATATGTTTGGGTCAAAAAGAAAAACTGAGTCAAGACACCACCTGCCATGGATCCAAAGTCTATGCAATCAGACACCTGTATAAGGTGCAAAAGACAGACCAAGTAGAGCCTGTGTTAATTCAATGGTTAAGTCTTATAAAATTGCTCACTTAAAATTTATGACAAGGCTATTCCAAACTAGTTTTCAAACTAAAACTAATAGTGCCCAACTGCTTGTCAAATCATTCAACAAATGATCAAAGCTCAGATTAGGCCACTTCATCCAATAAGAAAAAATGTTACCTCAGTTCACCAAGGTTAAAGTGACCTGATTTATATTAATAGTTTACAACATAAATAATTGGAAGTAAGTTCACATCTCCAACTTACAATAGTTTATATGATTAATCATAATCTGTCAGAAATGAAGCTTAAAGTAAATCTATAGGTGAAGATGTTCATAAATGTGCACTATTTTATTCCCTTGTGTTATCTTTAATTTCATTACCCAAACTGGACTTGCAAATAAATTTTGAATAAACTCATGTTGGTTAAATGTAATTTTGGTCATAAAACAGTGAACTCTTGATGACTTAAGTAAATCCTCATTTAAATTAAATATAGATCTGTCCAACCCCCCTTTCTTTTTCCATAACAAAAAACAAAACAGCATCGTAAAGTTACCAGCCCGATTGTGAGATTTGTCTCAAACCAGTATCGGTCCTCCCAAGTTGCACACACAAACACACCAAGCACAGCGCAAAGAGCACGCGGCTTAAGAAGGGAAAACCAGAACAAAGAGTCTTAAAGTGATTGCCTCAATCATTCTATTTTAGAAACATCAACAGGTAGAAACAGAGTTGTTTTTTTTTTACCTGTTGAAGTTCAGCAGCAGCTGGCTTCACCGCAAATGACACCTCACTTTAGCATGGTCCTGAGAGTGGGTCAGCATTTACTCAGCTTTAACGTCACTCTGGGTTCTTGCTAGCTTAGAGGTAGCATGCTGTCTGTGCAGGTGCTTGGGACGAGCCAAAGTTGTGTTAACGGTATAATGCTGTTGTTTCTCTCCTGGAGAAGTCTCCAATTTACCATCGTGCTCTCATCATTGAATGCTATAAAAATAAAAGTAATGCCAATGTCCACACTGTAAACTCCTCTGACATACAAACATAAATTAGCTGATCATAGAGAGAGTGCAAGAACCGATAAGCAGGATGGATAGGCAGGCAGACTAATGATTCCAAGGAATTGGTTTACTAGGAACCGGGTCTTGATTCCTATCCTTAATTGTCACAATATTTAAATGGTAATCATTTCATCCTGCTGAAGTAGGGCTAGCAGTATTCTGTTTTAAGGTCAAAATAACAGCAAAAGGCCACAAATATATGGTGAAGAGATGTCTCAGTGACTCAAATAACATGAGTGAAATACTTTAATAATTTTGAACATTTATTACATTTCTTTTATTTTTACTATTGCACTCTGTTAATTTTAGGTCAAGTATTGTATTGTTTTGTTTTCTCTTATATGAGATTACAACAATGAAGATAAAAACATTGGATCTTTAACATATATGTTTACCATGGGCAATCGTGGCTCAAGAGTTGGGCGGTCGCCTTGTAATCCGAAGGTTGCCGGTTCGAGCCCCGGCTTGGACGGTCTCGGTCGTTGTGTCCTTGGGCAAGACACTTCACCCGTTGCCTACTGGTGGTGGTCAGAGGGCCCGGTGGTGCCAGTGTCCGGCAGCCTCGCCTCTGTCAGTGCGCCCCAGGGTGGCTGTGACTACAATGTAGCTTGCCATCACCAGTGTGTGAATGGGTGGATGACTGGATGTGTAAAGCGCTTTGGGGTCCTCTGGGACTAGTAAAGTGCTATACAAATACAGGCCATTTGCCATTTGTTCTATTTAAGTTAATAATCACATTACACATCATTTTACATGTGTAATGTAATATCATGTAATATTTCATCCAGAAAAACTTAAAGTTAAATCTTTTGGAGCTGTAAATCTTTCAACTTAGGTGTGTTAGCCAAGATGCTTTACAAAACATCACAATAAAGTATTTGTAAGAAAGAAAAAGTTACAATAAAATAAAAACCTATAAAGGCCTAAATCTATTTTCTACGGAAGAGGATTAGGGATATACTCACAAAAGCGTCCTCCCCCTTTTGTGAGTGTGGACGCTTCCTCTCTTTGCTCTTTAAATGCTTTGCTTCTTTTATTGATTTTTAAAAAGGCCGCATTTGAAGGCCGACTATGTCACAGTGACGCGACAAAGGCTGTCCTTGTCATGGTCCTGGGTCGTGCGACCCAGTGTTTTGAGTTGTAGTTTATTTTGAGGTTTATTGTTTGTTTAAGTTCATTAAGTTATTCCAGCTCATTTGTTATTATATTACCCTTGTGTTAAGTCTCCCTGGTTCATGTGTCATGTCTGCGTGGTTATGTTTAGTTCATGTCATGTCTAATCTCCATGTTTCCTGTTTTACTTTGAAAGTCTGTATTCTATGTCAGTGTATTCAGTTTCACTTGTCCTGTCCTGTCGTTAGGTTCATGTGTGTCAGCTGTGTTCCCATGTGTGGCCACTTCCCCTGATTATCCCTCATGTGTATTTAGTCTCTGTGTTTCATGCAGTCTGTGTTGCGTCGTCTGTGTTCATCCTCTGTGTCACCCTGCGTACTCTGCATTGCTCCGATTTCCTCTCCATTCTATAGCTTAGTTTTCCCAGTTTAGTTTATCCTTAGTTCTGTTGTGCCATTCCCACATTGTGTTCTGTCTTCTGTAAATAAATCACCCTGCATCGCTATTTCGTGTCCACGCCTGTGTCTGCACCTGAGTCCTCCACATACTCTCCACACAGGCTGCCACTGCGACCGTGACAGTCCTAATTCGAAGGCTGCTCCAAAAGCGGCCGAAAAACCGTCCTTCATTTCCCAGAATTTGAAGGATAGGTCAGGTGTATCCTTCGTGGACCAACCTATCCCACAATTCATAGTGCGGCGATTGGTGTAGATAATTTTGCCAGAAAAAAAATGGTGGATACCTGAAGAGTAAACTTAAAGTATGTACTGAATATTATGTCATATCCATATTATGAAGAACATTACAACATTACTGTTGACCACTTGTCGGCAAAGTTATGTGACATTACATCACAATCAGATTAACATAATTTTTTGAGCGTAGCGTATTAAACAGCTATGGTAAGACAAAAAAAACCAACAAGATTTTAAGCAGATTTATTTAAATATCGAATAAAAATACAATTTATTTTTTCACAGACAGACTCACAAACTGAGAAGTTCACTTTTAAAATTTCTTGTGATGACAAAGTTGGTTTAAACTCTGTACCGAGGTTGTTATAGCAAACTACAACAAGGGAACAACTAAAATTAAAATTACATGTTTATTGTTTTTGAATATATGTTGAGCTGCTTCCTCCTGTTGCAGTTTTTAGGTATGTGGATGGGTATCTTTCTAGAGCCACATCTTTTAGTGTCCGGGCAAAAATGCGGACTTTGTCTTTCAACAGATGGACTTTATCATAAAGACAATTTATGTTTATGGTAGGGTGTTTGGCGAAGTGGACATTAGGCAACTCCTCACACTCTTTTTCTAGTCTGCTGTTGATCTTGTTGATGGTGTCACAGTGCATGTTTTTCATTGGAAGTAGGGCCGACATGACCACTCTGCTCTCGGGGAAAGTGTTGGAAGCTTTCTCTATGACTCCTGTGAGAGATTCTGACAGTCTGTCCTGCTCTTGCCTCAGCTGACTGGAGCCAGTGTGGATGATGATGTGAGTTGGAGTTCCCAGATGCTCCTCTGACAGAAGTTCAGTGGCTTTTTGAGTGTTTGGACAATCAAATTTAGCCACTTTGTCTCTGGGGAAAAGTTTCTTCTCACGTATAAATTTTCCATTGGAGTCAATGAGGATGACGATGTCATTCTGGGCCCTCTCTTCTGGCTGTGAGGGGTCATGGTTTTGATCTATATGTGACCTTAAGAGCATCTCTCTCAACACCTGGATCTCTCTATCTTTTTCACGAAGCTGTTCTTGTAAAGCTTCTACAGTTTGTTCCTCTGTTTCTTCTTCACTTGAGTCTTCCTCATCGGTCTGGTCAGCATTGCCATTAAATGGAGGGGCAGCTGTGTCTTCACCGCTCTTATAAACAATATACAACATTAATACAACATGCAGACTGATAATTAGTAATTATATACAGGATGACACACACAGTATATGTGTGTGCCACAAGGCTGTATTAAGTAAGGGTTGCTGCAGCACCCCCTGTTGGATTGCAGAGGATTAGCATGATCACAAAGATTTCCAATGAAAGATTGAATATGGAAAAGCAATTTAGTTCTTTATTTAGGTCAGGCGTGGTTTGCCTTTTGTCCTATCTCTCCATTTTCATCCCTTCCCTCATCTTTCACCGATTCCAGTGATGGCTGCCATAGGTCTACTTCTGGAGTTTTGTTTTTCCGTTAGAAACTGAATTGAATAGTTTCTTCGTGGAAATATGAGATCATAAATTTAATTTACTCTTTATATGTTTTAATTTTAATTTATTTAATTTAATGTCTTTTTACAGCAAATGTGGTCAGGTACGTTACTTAACGCCACCTACCACTTGATTTATAGTACTGTGATATACTACATGTTGCTACTATGCAAACTTCAGCACCTATCTGGCAGCATTATGCTGTTTAATCACAGCCTTTTGGTTAGCAGGAGCTGAATAATTCTGTGATAATCCTCAGTATCTATTTTGTTTAAACAATTGCTATTATTCCTCCTGTGTAGACACAAGCTGTTTTTATCTTTTTCAGAGCTGGAATTCAGGAAATGAGCTAACAGTTTGGATTTATTTCCTATCATACGAGGCTTTTGCCACAAACTCTGCAGATGTGTCCGTTTGAGATCTGTGGACTCAGTGGTTGGCTCTTTTAAGAAACAAATAAAAACTAAATCTTTTTAGACTCACATTTATTAAACAGTATTCTTTTTGCTGTTTTTGTTTGTTTTGTTTCGTTTTTTGAGGTATCACTTTGTGATCTTTGTATTGAAAGGTGTCATACAGTTGCTTACTTAACTTCAAAACACTCAGCAAAAACCCTAAGAAGCTACTAATACATGATTTAACATCAGCCACTTCAGCCACTTACCGCCATCTTGGTGCTTTCCTCTTTTGAGATTTATTCTGAAAGGGAAAAAAGTGTTAAGAGGAAAGCTGTAGATAATCTCAAGCACAAACACAACACATTTTAACATATAAAATATACATGAGGAGTTATAGGTCATGGTCCAAAAAACCCCATCTTCCTCTTCAGACTTAAACTGAATCAGCTCTTTCCTAGGTTGATTTTGAATATTATAACAATGCTAGCACACTTGCCTTCCTGACATAGACAGATATGTAATAGAAGAGAATATGGTTCAACTTGGCCCACAGTAATACAAAACACAATTTATAATTTGTGTTGAATGAAAAAAAAAGAAGCTGACAGAATTATTAAAGAGAAAAACTCAAAGAAAAATATAGCTGGAGTGTTTATTCTGTGTTGCAGAAAGCATTTTTGTTCTATTTTTAGAAAACTTTTTTGAAGACATGTAGATAATTGTTCTCCAATTATTCCTCAATAAAGAAAGAACATAAGCATCGTACCTCAGCTTCACTCGAGGAGATCAGACAGGACAAGGCAACCTCGGTTGACACAGCTTGACTGACTTTCAGGTTGTGGTGGTGGATTATTTCACGTTTTTTTCGTCCCACCTTTCTAAATGTTTGTACTGACTTTTCCTGTTGTGCAACAGTGGAGCTATGACGCTAATCCCAACTCGTTTTGCAGGTTTTCCTGTACTTACCCAAGAATGTTTTGTTGCACACACCTTCAGCAGGTCTTTCAGCATACCAACAATAGTTATAGTGAATTAATGCTTAAAATGAAACTGAATGTGCATTACAGTGACACAAAGGAAGAAATGAAGTAAAAAAATACTGCATATCTCCCTCAGTGAAATCAATAAATGCCAATGTACACATTTTCGGTCTACACAATCTCCCAATAAAAAAGGCAAGACCAGTAAAATTATAACACTTGGTTCGTTTGTAATATTTCCATATCCATAGTGAAAACTGGAAATCCTGTTATTTAGCCATTCCAAAGTTATCAGATTCTCCTCATAAATGAAATAGCAAAGCATTAATTTAACCTCTAAATGGGCTACACCTTCAAGTATATTGGAGTGACTGAAGAAGTCACTTGAATGAGTTCCTCCCACTGAAAAGACCACGTGCAGATGAAGCTTTGGGGATTTACTTAGGTAGATGATTGAGCATGCATCAAGACTTCACGTATATCATATGTGATATCAACACTTA
Source organism: Pelmatolapia mariae (assembly GCF_036321145.2). Lineage (NCBI taxonomy): Eukaryota > Metazoa > Chordata > Actinopteri > Cichliformes > Cichlidae > Pelmatolapia > Pelmatolapia mariae. The sequence continues at coordinate 58,801,968 of NC_086229.1, read as the reverse complement.
TGTTTTCTGTTACATGAAAATACTGAAGGTTATTCAGACACAAGTCCTCTTTCACACTAGTTTTGCTCGGTTCGTTTAGGCTGACATGTTCCTGATAACTGTCTTTGCTGCACAACTCAAGTTTATCTTCATCATATATCAGCTGTGGATCCACTTTGTCAATCATGCAAAACTGACAGAATTTGTTTGCAGAGAAACTTTTAAGGTAGCCACAAAGTGAATGAATTGCAAAATTATCTGCTGTTAACACACAAATCATACCCAATATTTGATGGCTATGACCTTTTAAATCCACTGTTAGACCAGAATTTTCAAAAAAGTCTTTAAGAAGTGGTTGCAAAATCTTGTCAAATCCATGTCGACTGAGTTGCACAAAAGACACGTTAATATTTACAAGTAAGGAATGCCACTGTGGTGGCAAATTTATCAAGGTAAAATACACAGCTCCTAGCATATGTAGTTTTGTCTTTGAACCCAAAGGATTTGTTGTTTCAAGGTCATCAAAGAAAAGTTGTATTTGAAGAGCATCAGCGTACATTTTGGTATGTTGTTTGTTTACTTTTAGGTGTGTTTCTTGATTCTTCTTTCTTTGGGTCAGTTAGTGTTTGTTTATAAGATTTGGCTTCTTGTGTTGGTCTTTCCTTCTGTTACTTTTAAGCTCTGGGATGTGCTTGGTATAAAGTTTAATCTCTTCCTTGAGTCTTTTATTCTGGTTTATTATTATGTTTCACATACTCGGGTTGTTCTTCTAAGGTTGTTTCCTATTTTAGTCTATAGTTTCGTTTTCTGTGATGTACTTTTACTTCATGTCTGTCATTCCAGCTGCTGATAATTAGTCACCTAGATTTCATCCCTCGTGTCTTATCTGTGTGTTTACAGCCTCGGCAGGTCTCTGTTGTTGTTTTTGTGATGTCTGTCATGCTCCCCTTTTTAAGATTTCGGCAGGCATCTGTTTTTTTTCTCCTGAAGTTTGTTATTGTTGGATTTTCTTTTGATAATGAAAAACTTATTTGTGTTTTGTTGTTGTTTTTTGTCATTGAAGTGTCTCCTGTGTCAGCTCATGGGTCAGTACACAATCTATAACATCCAATCACTAGCTTAAATACATCACAATCAGGTTAATAGCATTTTCAGATTATAGCGTATTAAATGGTAAGGCAATAAAGCAAGATTTTAAGCAGATAAATGTAATTATAGAACAAAACTAAATCATGTTTGCTGTCCCTCAAAAATAAAATTGATTTATTCACAAACTGAGAAGTTCACTATGTAAATTTCTTATTATTACAAAGTTGGTTTGAATGACTCTCTACCAAAGCTGGTATACAGTAGCAAACTAAAACTTGGTCTTAGGATCATCCATCCTTTTCAGGATCACGGGGGTCAATTTTAATAATGATAATGAAAATATTTGTAGGAGAAATGTTTTATCATTCATCCAAGTGACTTCCAACTTTGTCTTGTGATGACAAAGTTGGTTTGAATAACTCTGTACCAAGGTTGTTATAGCAAACTAAAACTAGGTTTTGGGAACAACTACAATTAAATTTATATGTTTATTGTTGTTGAATATATGTTGAGCTGCTTCCTCCTGGTGCAATTCTTGGGTATGTGGATGGGTATCTGTCGAGAGCCACGTCTTTTAGTGTCCGGGCAAAAATGCGGACTTTGTCTTTCGACAGATGGATGTTATCATAAAGACAATTTACATCTAGGTCAGGGTGGTTGGCAAAGTGGACATTGCACAAGCTTTCACATGCTTTTTCTGTTTGTCTGTTGATCTTGTTGATGGTGTCACAGTGCACAAATTTCATTGGAAGTAGTGCTGATATGACCACTCTGCTCTCGGGGAAAGTGTTGGAAGCTTTCTTTATGACTCCTTTAAGAGATTCTGACAGACTGTCCTGCTCTCTCCTCACTTGACTGCAGCCAGTGTGGATGATGATGTGGCTCGGGTTTCCCAAACTCTTCACTGACAGATATTTGAAGACTGTATTAGTGTTTGGGCAAGGAAGAATAACCACTTTGTGATTGGGGAAGAGTCTCTTCTCATTTATGAAGTTTCCATTGGAATCAATGAGGATGACAATGTCATACTGGATACGCTGTTCTGGTTGTGAGGGGTCCTGGTTTTGCTCTCTGTGTGATCTTGAGAGCTGTAAACAATATACAGCAGCAGTATTAATATAACATTCAAAATGATAATTACGAATTATATGCACGATGACGCACAAAACACATATCATATGTGTGCTGCAAGGCTGTAGAGAGAAAGGGTTACTGCAGCATCCCTGGTGAATTGCAGAAGATTAGAATGTCAGCAACTACTTATTATAGAGAAATGAATATGAAAAACAATCTAGTTTTTCTTATCTTCCATATTCTGCTATATAAATTCTTTATTTAGATCAGGTAGAGTTTGTCTTTTCTTATGTCTCTCTGCTCTTTTTAATGTGGTGCTCTCCCTTTACTGTGTATAATTCCGGTGGGGCACTGCTGACTTGGACTGAGTAAATTGCCATGCAGTGGACGGAATACTTCGAGGAGCTCCTTAATCCCACTGGCAAATTTTCCGTGGAGAAAGCAGAGCCTGGGGATGAGGGGGATGACCCACCAATCTCAAAGGATGAAGTTACTGTAGCAGTTAAACAACTCCTTGGTGGCAGAGCCCCTGGTTTGGGTGAGGTCCACCCTAAGGTCCTGAAGGCTCTGGATGTTGTAGGGCTGTCCTGGCTGACATGCCTTTGTAATGTTGTGTGGAGATCAGGGCGGTACCCCTGGACTGGCAGACCGGGGTGATGGTCCCCATTTTTAAGAAGGGGGACTAGAGGTTGTTCCAACTACAGGGGGATCACACTCCTCAGCATCCTGGGGAAAGTATGCCAATATGCTGGAAAGGAGAGTTCGTCTGTTAGTCCTACCGCCGATTACAGGTTCAAGGTTCAAGGTTCTTTATTTGTCACATGCATAGTTATACAAGTATAACACACAGTGAAATGCAACCTGACACGCTCCTCGGGGGGGGTAGAGGAAGAACATTATATATATATATAGTATATACATTAGGTGAATGAGCAGTAGTAGCAGCAAGCAGGTGAATTCTGTACATTAAGTGAATTAAATAAGAATAGACAATCTGACTATTTTACAGAATAGACAATATAAACATATTTAAAATTAAAGGAATTTGAAATATACATTGTGCCTGGGTTTAGAGTGTCTGGAAGAGAGTCCTGTCTCAGTCAATTATAGATGATGTGAGTGTGTGTTTAGGGCCCGGATGGCTTGGGGATAGAAGCTCCTCTTGAGTCTTTCTGTCCTTGCCCGGATTATGCGGAACCTTCTACCGGATTGCAGAAGTTGTCGTAGGTGGTACAGGCGGTGCCTAGCCTTTTTGGTCTGGACTTGAATGTGGGCAGACCATGTCAGGTCTGAGGAGATGTGGACACCAAGATACTTGAAGGAGAAACAATGTGATTTTTGTCCTGGTCGCGGAACACTGGACCAGCTCTTTATCCTCTCAAGGATACTTGAGGGTGCATGGGAGTTTGCCCAACCAGTCTACATGTGTTTTGTGGACTTGGAGAAGGCATTCGACCGTGTCCCTCGGGGTGTCCTGTGGGAGGTGTTGCGGGAGTATGGGGTGTCTGGCCCATTGCTACGGGCCATTTGATCCCTATACAACCGTTGCAAGACTTTGGTTCGCATTGCCAGCAATAAGTCGGACTCGTTTCCGGTGGGTGATGGGCTCCGCCAGGGCTGCCCTTTGTCACCGGTTCTGTTCATAATTTTTATGGACAGGATTTCTAGGCGCAGCCAAGTGGCGGAGGGCTTTCACTTCGGTGGCCTCAGAATCTCATCTCTGCTTTTTGCGGATGATGTGGTTCTGTTGGCTTCATCGGGTGAAGGCCTCCAGATCGCACTGGAACGGTTCGCAGCCGAGTGTGAAGCAGCGGGAATAAGGATCAGCACCTCCAAATCTGAGGCCATGGTTCTCAGCCGGAAAAGGGTGGAGTGCCCACTCCGGGTCGGGGATGAGTTCCTGCCCCAAGTGGAGGAGTTCAAGTATCTCGGGGTCTTGTTCGCGAGTGATGGGAGAAGGGAGCCGGAGATCGACAGACGGATTGGTGCTGCGGCTGCAGTGACGCGGACGCTGCACCGGTCCGTCGTGGTGAAGAGGGAGCTGAGTGTAAAAGCGAAGCTCTCAATTTACCGGTCGATCTACGTCCCTACCCTCACCTATGGCCACGAGCTGTGGGTAGTGACCGAAAGAACGAGATCGCGGATACAAGCGGCAGAAATGAGCTTCCTCCGAAGGGTGGCTGGCCTCTCCCTTAGAGATAGGGTGAGAAGTTCGGCCATCCGAGAGGGGCTCAGAGTAGAGCCGCTGCTCCTCCACATCGAAAGGAGCCAGTTGAGGTGGTTCGGGCATCTGACAAGGATGCCTCCTGGGCGCCTCCTGGGTGAGGTGTTCCGGGCATGTCCCACCGGGAGGAGGCCCCGGGGCAGACCCAGGACACGCTGGAGAGATTATATCTCCCGGTTGGCCTGGGAACGCCTTGGTGTTCCCCCGGATAAGCTGGAGGAGGTGGCTGGGGAGAGGGAGGTCTGGGCTTCTCTGCTTAGGCTGCTGCCCCCGTGACCCGGCCTCGGATAAGCGGATGAAGATGGATGGATGAAAATTACCAGATTTTAGCACGTTGTCATGGTCCCTGCGATCGCGCTTTCTCTCTGCCTCTCTCTCTGTGTCTCTGCCTCTGTGTGTGTGTGCGTGCGTGCGTTTTTCTCTCTCTCTTTCTCTCTCATCACTCTGCCTGTGCGGAGCTCATGTTGGGCTCCCGCCTTTTGCCAACGTACCTGCAGTTAATCCCCCATGTAACAGATTTCCCGGACCCGTTCTGAATCCTGAGCCTTGGACCACCTGAGCGTGAGTGTTGGGAGTTTGGCATGGAGTTTGCGTGTGAGGAAGGAATTCCTCGTGGGGAATGAGAGGAGCTGGGCGAGTTTAGACCCCTGGAACGCTCAGTCCGCTGACCGATTCGACGTTAGAGTGAGTCAGAGCAGTCAATACTGGCGCCTCTTCACCGGGAACAAATCCGCAAATAGCCCCGCCCATATCTGTCAAATTCAACCCAATTGAATCACAGAGACAAGTCTGCTCAGCATGAACCTATGGCGGGAGTGTGAGTGTGACATACATTTTTGTGGCTTGTTAACATGTTTCTATTTAATAATTAAACAGTTTCATTTAAAACTATAGTTTATAAAAAAACCTGTCCTGGCTGAATTGCGCCACAATAACTCCTACTTTAGAGCAATGACTGTCATATCCAACCGATTGCGGGAGTGTGATTGTGACGTTAATTTCTGTGGATTGCAGTGGTGGGCAGATCAATCTAAATATCAACAATATCACTTGATATTTGAAGTTTGTATTGATTTTAATCAGTACCACTGTAATGAGATTGATACTTTCGTTTCTGTTTCTCGCCTGTATGCACTGCTGCGGTTTCATCAAAGAGGCAACCTGGCTGTCTGTGTAAGTGCCGCTGCTTTGATGTGTCACAGCAGGGAGCAGGCGCAGTTTGCTCCTCCCCCTCCCTTCTTGTGTTTTAATGTACTATATTGTCAGGTGACTGAGCAGCGCTAGGCAAGCAGGCATGCTCAGCTAGCTTTATGCAGCAGAGTGATGCATTGTAGTGTGATTTTACATAACAGTGAATGATTAATAATTACAGAAAATGCAAAGCATACATGATTGTGTTCAAATCTTTCAAAATCTGAAGCCTGAAACTTTATTATGAAGCAAGTTCAGCTTCCTCAGGTTATCTGGCTTCATTTAGCCTAACATCAACAGTGAGGTTGGGTTAGCTAAGTAATTACATGAGATTCAATGAATCAAAACAGGATTTCTCAATCTAGCCATAAGCGTGTACACATGATACTATCAGCACTGGAGAGATACGACCAATCAGAAATACAGACAGGGTCGTTTTAGTGTGTATTCAAGTTAACTGGCTCATCATTACTCTGTTATTAATACATGAGTAGATCTGATTATAAATAAAGCTGGGTAGTCCACTGATTTCAAGTGTTTCTTAGATATTTAATGTAGAGTTCAGACCTTAATAGCCGGATTAAGGCGCAACATGGACAATTTCAGGTTGGGAAAATGAAGTATCGTAATGGATGACATCAGAAAGCCTTGATCTCTCTGTGGCCTTTTTAATTGTTGAAATTATATTCTTGAAGATTTTTTTATCTGGTGTTTTTAGTGCTCTCTCTTATAGAAAAAGGTCAAAGAGGACAGTGGAACTGTTTACATCAAGCAGGAGTAAAAGAAGGTTATGAATAAAATTCCTCTGAAAATTTATTTCTTTTGTTGATGCTGTGTACTACCAGTATGTCAAAACTTCAGACCCTCTGTTGTGGTTGATATAACTCAAAATGAAAACTCCCTTTAAAGTTCTAATAAAATTGGACCATTATAGCAAATGTCTTTGGTGAAAATAAATCAGTTTGGCATTTTTTGGTTTTCAGAGAACAATTCTGATTGCTATACTGTTGGACAGGACGGGGGGGGGGGACCCTTTACAGCCTCTTACTATCCACAGGAAAGGTGATGCTGTTTTCAAGAGAATTGATTGTGCCATAGTTGTAACTGGGTCATAAATTACATATTGTTATAATTACCAAAATATGTTCTAGACCCCAAACCATTCCTTTTATACCTGACTTTTAGTACCTTCAAGCCTGTAGTTGTGTTCATTATCAGTTAGAGCCCCTCCTCATTTTTCTTCTTCTTCTTTGGTGCAACCCTATAAATACTTTTCTACAATTCCCCTGTGGGAGAGGTTGGTGTCATTTATTTCCCAACACTGTACAACACACATATAATGTATATTTAGCCACCCTGATGTTTCTGATTGTGCTTTTAGTTTGTTATCATTGTGCCTGTCTTTGCTAGATGCTGTAAATGTGTAGTACGTGTGTGCCACATACAGTGGGATGCAAAAGTTTGGGCAACCTTATTAGTAGTCATTATTTTACTATAAATCGTTGGTTTTTACAATAAAAAATGTCAGTTAAATATATCATATAGGAGACACACACAGTGATATTTGAGAAGTGAAATGAAGATTATTGGATTTACAGAAAGTGTGCAATAATTGTTTAAACAAAATCAGGCAGGTGCATAAATTTGGGCACCACAAAGAAAGAAATGAAATCAATATTTAGTAGATCCGCCTTTTGCAGAAATTACAGCCTCTAAATGCTTCCTGTAGGTTCCAATGAGAGTCTGGATTGTGGTTGAAGGTATTTTGGACCATTCCTCTTTACAAAACATCTCTAGTTCATTCAGGTTTGATGGCTTCCGAGCATGTACAGCTCTCTTTAACTCACACCACAGGTTTTCAATAATATTCAGGTCTGGGGACTGAGATGGCCGTTCCAGAACGTTGTACTTGTTCCTCTGCATGAATGCCTTAGTGGATTTTGAGCAGTGTTTCAGGTCGTTGTCTTGTTGAAAGAGCCAGCCCCGGCGCAGCTTCAGCTTTGTCACTGATTCCTGGACATTGGTCTCTAGAATCTGCTGATCCTGAGTGGAATCCATGTGTCCCTCAACTTTGACAAGATTCCCAGTCCCTGCACTGGCCACACAGCCCCACAGCATGATGGAACCACCACCATATTTTACTGTAGGTAGCAGGTGTTTTTCTTGGGATGCTGTGTTCCTTTTCCTCCATGCATAACGCCCCTTGTTATGCCCAAATAACTCAATTTTAGCTTCATCAGTCCACAGCACCTTATTCCAGAATGAAGCTGGCTTGTCCAAACGTGCTTTAGCATACCTCAAGCGGCTCTGTTTGTGCTGTGGGCAGAGAAAAGGCTTCCTCTGCATCACTCTCGCATACAGCATCTCCTTGTGTAAAGTGCACCGAATGGTTAAACGATGCACAGTGACTCCATCTGCTGCAAGATGATGTTGTAGGTCTTTGGTGCTGGTCTGTGTGACTCTAACTGTTCTCACCATTCGTCGCTTCTGTCTATCCAAGATTTTTCTTGGTCAGCCACTTCGAGCCTTAACTTGAACTGAGCCTGTGGTCTTACATTTTCTCAATATGTTCCTAACTGTGGAAACAGACAGCTTAAATCTCTGAGACAGCTTTCTGTATCCTTCCCCTAAACTATAATGGTGAACAATCTTTGTCTTCAGGTCATTTGAGAGTTTGCCAGGATTTATACATCGGGGAAACCAAACAACCTCTAGCGAAGCGGATGGTACAACACAGAAGAGCAACCTCATCAGGCCAGGACTCTGCAGTCTATTTACACCTACAGGCCAGTGGACACTCTTTCAATGATGAGGATGTACACATCCTGGACAGGGAGGAACGCTTGTTTGAGCGCGGAGTCAAGGAGGCCATTTACGTGAAGAGGGAAAGACCATCTCTGAATCGAGGAGGGGGCCTAAGGGTACATCTTTCGCCATCTTACAATGCTGTGATTGCAGCCATTCCCCAACTCTCTGTGAATGGTACTCATGGCCATTGATCAGTGTTCTTTGATCAGTGGATTTTGGTCAGTGATTGTTGATCAATGGTCATGGGAATTTGCATAATTATGATTAAGGAACTGACCTCACAGCCCATTGTTCCTTCAGTGGGCTGGTTTCAGTCATTATGCAAATGTACTGTTTATAAGATTGGGGAAACCTGCAGTCAGCTGAGACTGAAGAAGTCACTTGGATGAGTGACGAAACGTTTCTCCCACAAAATGCTACGTCCAGATGAACAGATTCAACTTATGGACATTTGAGAGTTGAGAGGAAACTTACAATTAGGGTTGCCAACCGTCCCTTGAAAAAAGGAATCGTTCCGTATTTAGAAACAAAAGTATTGAGCTGAAAAGGGACGCACTTTGTCAAACGGTTAAAAAAATAATTTCACACACAAAAAAAAGAGCTAAGAAATTCCCCACACTGGGAAGGGGGAAGACAATCGGGTCGCCCAGCCCTGGCCTGGCCATGAGGCGTCCCTTATTTATTTTTCAGGGAGTTGGCAACCCTACTTACAATTGACCCCCTTAAATACTCTTTCTCATTATTGGATTCACCTGTGTATGTAGGTCAGGGGTCACTGAGCTTACCAAGCCAATTTCAGTTCCAATAATTAGTTCTAAAGATTTTGGAATCAATAAATTGACAACAGTGCCCAAATTTATGCACCTGCCTGATTTTGTTTAAACAATTATTGCACACTTTCTGTAAATCCAATAAACTTCATTTCACTTCTCAAATATCTCTGTGTGTGTTTCCTATATGATATATTTAACTGACATTTTTTTATTGCAACAACCAACGATTTATACAGGAAAATAATGACTATTAACAAGGTTGCCCAAACTTTTGCATCCCACTGTATGTGTTATGCACTAGTGATGGGTCCTGCAACACTGACGCACCGACGCTTGTATCAAGCTCACCTAGCGAAGCCTGTATCGGCGCGTGCGTCGCTTTAAGAAAAAGTCACGTGATCGATACAGCTGCTGTATCGCTCATTGCCAACACGCCAAACTGTGTTTAAAAGGTACCGCATCCGTATCTGCCAACGGAATGAGTCGCCACCATTGACTGTAGAACACATTTTCTACAGTCAATGGTGGCCACCAAAAAAAAACACGAAATTACTCTTGCAAAGATAAAAAAAAAAAAAAACCCACATCTCTCCATAACAAAACGGAGCCCGAAAGAAAAAGAAATGTTTCTGCTGTGTGGGATCATTTTTATCTTTTAACTGCAAATAAGGTAATAGTTTGTCTGTCTTTGTTTCAGTATAATCTATCAGAACAGGAAAAACAGCAATGTGACCCTACAGTGTAAATTATTTATTTCATTTTATGCAGGTTAAATGTCGCCTCTGTTCTGCATTTCTTACACAAACAAAAGCACCTCCTCAGTGTTTAGGCATTACAGAGCCAAACATGAAAATGAGGAGACAAACACACTGAGAATGAAAACAGGTCGGGCTATATTGACACTGAACAGCTTTATCATCATTTTTTTTATTATTAATATGTGTTTTATTATTTTGAAATCAAGCATGTATGAAGATTGTTCTGGACCAGACAGTCCTGAATTTTATTATAAAGGACTGCCAACCCCTTAGCATTGTGGAGAGTGACGGAGAGAAACATTCCAAGATCAGAGGATCCTTTAACGTACTGGGGGAATAGAAATACATCTTATCAGAACCGTTTCCACCTGGCTTTACAGTTTTTGTGTACCCCAGCTTCATCTGTGCCTGTGTGTTTTCCAAAGCTGGGGAAATGGTGTAAAAAAAAACGCAATAGACTGAATGCAAAAACATTGGATAAACTTATTTTTCTGAATAGAATTTTATAATAAAGTCAATTACATTTAAATGGGTAATATTACATTCACATTACTTTCATTTTAATTTTCACTTAATGTCATTCACAATATATTTTAAAGATGTCTACAATATTTGCAATGTAAAAGATATAAAATGATTCCAAGGAAAGTACAATACCTTACAGTGTATACAAGTATGACGAGGTCATTGAATCAGTGTCTGTTGTGAGTCTCAAGTAAGTTGCCTGCAATGATATTTAAGGTCCAGCAGGTGTCAGTATGGAGCAAAACAGCAACACTGTGTAGACACAGTATCGATACAGTTTGGGAAATGTGCTGAAACGCTTCACGAGGCCTCATCTACCCATCACTAATAGGCACAGTTATTGCTAGCATGAATAGATAATTCTTACTAGCTTGGAAGTTGTGGTGGGTTGAGCTAATCCTCTTCCCTACTGTTTGTGTTTCATTGTAGGAGCTGGAGTGGGCAAGTTAATGACTTGGAGGTCTTTGTTTCTTTTACCTTTCATTGTCAGACACAACACAGGAACACACCGGTTACATAGGTAACAGGTTTAGGTCTCCAGGGTGAGGATTTATGGTAATGAACATCAACAGGAAGCAAAGTACCTTTAAAAACAGGCTAAACCTCTCCAAATCCCAAATCCTGCTTCATAGTGGAAGTCTCAGATAAAGGTTCAGATAAACAAAGTCTAATGGTTTCAGTTAGTCATGATCTATGAACTAGAAAGAGATAATGCCTATAGTCAGTCAGATAATATGTTTTCTCCCTCATTCACCTCAATTTCACCTAATGTATATAATATACAGGGTGGGCCATTTATATGGATACACCGTAATAAAATGGGAATGGTTGGTGATATTTAAGTCCTGTTTGTGGCACATTAGTATATGTGAGGGGGCAAACTCCTCAAGATGGGTGGTGACCATGGTGGCCATTTAGAAGTCGGCCACCTTTTGTTTTTTCAATAGGAAGAGGGCCATGTGACACATCAAACTTATTGGTAATGTCACAGGAAAAACAATGGTGTGCTTGGTTTCAAGGATGGACACAGCACATTTATTAGCCTTTTACTTACAGTTTGCCTTGCTAAAAAGCGCTTGATGTCCCCCATTTTCTTTTGTGGTTTGGGAGGCATTTTCTCCTGAAATTAAACATAGAGTATGTAATGTGCTTGTTTTTGTTGGGGGAAAAGGTGGGGAAGCCTTCACCCGATGTGTCACACCAGCAGGCTCAGTTTTTCTACTCAAATCCTCATGATATAGATAATTGATGTCTAAAAATGTCCACACAAAAAAATTCCCATTGATACACATTGTTTGCTTGTTGCCATTATCCAACACCACAATGACACATATTCTAATATTTTTTAAAATGCTGAAAAGTTTAAACTCTCCCTTTCAAACTAATCCTTTTTAGCACACTTATTTAATAATCTCTGCCTGAGCATAATATACAATGGTGATTTCACATACATTGAGCACACAACCAGAAAGCTCAGACTTGGCCGCACAAGTAGGAACAAATTTGCCCGCCAAAATTCAAGAATGTGGCGCTTGTACTTGCCCTTTAGAGTCATGCCTTTTAACCAACCAGTATGGAGCCTGCTCATCAGCATTTTAAGTCTGTTTAGAAACACCTACTACATTTTTTTACCTTTTACATGAGCAGTTGCTGCTGTAGGAAACTAAAAGTTGGCACCATCATGCTTTACTATTTTGTGGTTGTGTTTGGTTTGAATCTATATTGTAACAAATTAGAAATTCTTGTAGCTTGTCTGTGTAGGGTAATTTAGTCAAAACTGAGATTTTCAAAGTAAAGCTGTCTGTCTGATTGCTCTTTCCTGTGGTCAGCATGTGTTGCCACATTAAGACAGCCTGCTTAAATAGCTGTTTGAAACCGATCTCCTTGAAGAATGCCTGCTGCAAGCGAAACAAAGGCTGAAGGAAGTGCTTTGTTCTTTGTAGTCTGAACAGCTTGTGCCATTAAATTAATAATTTCAATAAAATAAAAAAAACATTATTTTCCTACTTGCTTTTATTCCCCTCGCTTTTTCTCCAGTGTAACAAAAGTAGTTGGAACCTGCTCTTACACCATTAAAAACAGCGACACTTTAATTTCTGTGAATTATTTGGATTAAAAGGTGATAATGTAAACGCATTTGTTTAATAATTAAGCTGAAAGAAAATAAAATCCTAACCAAAGTTACAACTTTTCTACATAATTCTCAAGAGCTGTTAGAATGCAGTCCAGAATAAAGTGTCTTTCTGAAGTGAACATTAATGTACCTGTTAGTGATGAACTTATTCTTCAGAAAACAAGTAGAATTAAAAAAAAGAAAAAGAAATAGGTCTTCAGTTTCTCCTCATGGTGTTTAAGCTTACAAAAGCTGACAAAGTGTGGATCTGTGAAGTCTGAGAAAACTTGAGTTATCAGTATGTTAGTGTAATAACCGTTAATGGCTTACACGTGTCCTAATCTGAGAACGTCACTAACTTTGCTCCGGACAGGAGGTGTGTGATTGGTTTGATTACATTTTTGAATTTAAAATTTGGGCGGGTAGCGAGAGTGACTCACTAAGGACTTCAACAAAGAACGGAAGTGATTCCCAGAAGGAATTCTAACGGTATTTTGTCCAGTGAAAAAGTCAGCCTTTGTCAGTATGACTTAAAATGTATGCTTTTGGGAGGTTATTTTATGCTATTTTTAAGTTGTATATTTCTTGAAGCTTTTCTTTGTAACTTCTAGATAACCTCTTTTATTGCCACTGCTGATAATACAACTGCAGTCATCATTCTGTTGTTCATGTTTGCACATAGCTTGTACTCACATCCTGTGTCTGTCCTTCTCCATTTTTCCATATTATTATATGTACTTTACATCAAGCTTATTGCTGACTTTGCTCCAACACAAACAACACTATGGAAACCACATTTTTATTAAAATGAAGAGAGACACATAACCTTAAGCACCTTTTTTAATGACTTTGTATTTAATAAATGAAAGATTAAAGTAATCAGCAGCAGTTGTGATAAGAAAGCAGTCTGATTTGGCAAAGGAAAGCTTTCTACCTGATGCACGTATAACTTCCAATCTTCAAACTGTTAACATGAAACTGATGCCCAATCCCAAACCATTCCTTACACATTCCTATTCCCACAGACTGGAATTATCACACCAGCTTTAAGCAGCCATTAACCCTTTATTGACCATGGGCCCACCGGCGGGCCCATTTTACAGGTAAATTTGAAGGGCCGGTCAATAAAGGGTTAAAGGAGTCACAGCTTTTGGCACTTAGGCTACATCCACACGTACACGGTATTTTTGAAAAATGAGATTTTCTGTTTTTGTTTTAAATTAATTTTTTTAATCCCTTCCATACATGCATTTTTGAAAAAAATATCTCTGTCCACATGTAAACGCTAAAAATGAAGTCAAATGCTGTCAAGAACATGCCAAATCCTAACTGTGTAGCAATGTTGGCCAATCAGAAGTCCAGAAGCCCGGGAGGGAAAGAGTAAACAGGCTTTGTACCCTCACAAAAACTAAAGCCACGTCCAAAGTTCGCTCTGATGCCTCTGTCTTTCTAAATGGAGGGACAATAACTGCATGTGTATATGTAAGCATGTAAAAACTCCAGATAGTAAAATTAACAGCAACAGAATTTTTTTATTGTAGAAATTTATCTCATGTAAACAATAATGTGGCGCACAGTGTGGCGTTTTTAAAAATCTCAGTTTTCAGTGACTCAAAATGCTGTTTATGGCGAAAAGCACAAATGCATAGAAAAATCTGCATTTTCAAAAATAGCCATGTACATCTTGATGTAGCCCTAGTTGTGGGATTTAATTTAAGCCTTGGAGATTGCTGCTTGTGCACATATCAAAAACACCTAAGGCTATACAATCTCTGGCAAAAACGATTTATTTATAGATATCTGCAGTGAATGAGAGCAGAGTCTTTCCATTTTCTTTAAAAAAAAAAGAAAATGTAAACATGAAGTTCTGAATGTCCCTCCAAAGTAATAGAATGAATGTGAATAGGTACTGGATTGGAAGTGGGCCTTTAAATGGTCACAAAACACAAAGCTGACATATTGACATCTACTGCTACCTTAAGCTGACCATTAACCATCAACTTCAGCTTCATATAAATTAAAACGTAATAGAAAAAAAAAAGAGTACATTAAATGTAAACAGTTGTACACAACTATTTAGACTGGACTGGGTAACACTTTTCTTAGTTTGATTCAAACTTTTCTTGAGATTTTCAGTAGATGCACCTATGGTATCCATTTCAAAATCCTATGTTGCCTCTTATCCACAAACTTGGGTGTCCAAACCACCCGCCCACTCGGCAGGGTGACAATACTCCATCAGCTTCTTACAGCCGGGAGTGTGCTAATTCATGTATTATACCAGAAATATTCTTTGACTAGAAACACCAACAATTTGGGATTTTTGTGAAAGAATGAGAGAAATCCCAATATTTAAGTGTACATGTGAATGTCGAGGCATGAAACAACAGGAAAAGCATGTCAGAAATTCAGGCTGTAGCTGCAGATTCAAGGCAAAAACTCAATTTTTCATCAACCCTGAACCCCGACTATGATAAACACTTACTCATCATGATTCAGTTATTATAAGTCAAATCCCGGTTGTGACCCGTTTAAACTTGCAATGGCATTCACATGATCTAATATGCCCAAAAGCTAGCATGTCAGAGTAGACTTGGGTTTCACTTTCATTCTCATGGCAGGAGAAAGTACAACACCTTATGAACTTGGTGAAAACTGTACAACAAATCGCTACCAAGAGTTACACCAGACTTCTGAGTTTTATCAATGCTGTGGGAGACGTATGCCGAACTGTAGTAGAAGCAGAAGAATAGCAAACAGAATCAAGATTACACATAGCACACAGCATGCTTCAGTACTTTGTATTGGCACACTCAAATACTGTCAAGTTACAATTATAAGTGTAATTGTAACCCAGAGCTGTCCTTTTTAAAACAATGTGCAAAGAGCTGCAACGATCCAAATACACATGAAGTCTAATGGGAAGGAGAAATATTATATATAAAAAAAAAAAAAAACAGTGAAGGAGTGTGCAAATTAATCACTAAATCTGTAAGATGGAAAAAAGTAAAGCACCTTTCAGCTCAACAGAAATAGCATGAATGACAGCAACACTTCGAGAAGGACCAAACTAGATTCATCTTCCAAAATACTGGCTCTGCACTCCAATCGCTTTGTTTGGGTTGGCAGCAGTTTTGGGGACGTGTTAAGACTCTGACGTTTTCCGTTTACTCTGCAGTAAATCGTGCAAGAGTTCAGTCCGAAAACGAAACGAAACACTTTGAAAGCAGCTGCATTCGGTTCCTTGTTGCGCCTACTGTGACAGTTTGCTATCACATGTGTCCTGAGTGTAACTTGACTCCAGCCGTACTTACGGCGGTGTTCCTCGGGGCTTTACTCGAGGCCCAGGGAGAAATTAATGCCGTGAACTATACCAATGATAATGGGTTGCCAAGCAACCAAGTATCTGAGCCAGTCAAGAAGCTGCCCATAAAGGACATGCGTCTTCTCCCAGCTGGAAATTGAGGAATTAAGGACAAACATCATGTTTTCTAGACAAACTTTGGGGGTGCACTGTACTAATAAAGAACAGTGAAATCAAATAAGTAAAAGAACATAACTTTTGGGTCTGTTCCCACAAACCCCGCTAGTTCTAGAGACTTATTCATCATGAAAGAAAACAAGGCAACAGCGTTCGATCGATTACTTGCGCAAGGGAGGCCTTATCTGTGTCCAGCACGAAAATGACCCCAAATCCGGCCTCCTCTCGCTGCCTTTTATTGAGAGACAGTTCACACAAAACACAGCAAAGCAACGCCCACATAGTTCTAAGGCATTGTAAGTATATGTGTGAACTTCTGTATGTAAGTAAGAATGTGTGTGTGTGTGTGTGTGTGTGTGTGTGTGTGTGTGTGTGAGAGAGAGAGACCTCCTGCTGGGCAGGAAGCTTACATCAAAAAAGACCTTCACAAGGATGTTGCCTGTAATAAAAGACTACAGCCCCCCACCCAGAACCTCGAGAATCTGGGGAGGGGGACAGTGAAATTCCTTTCGTAGGGATGGTAAGCATAAAAATGACAAACATTTAACAATTCACTCTAACAATAACGTTAAATGTTACAAGGGCAATGTTAATAGTCTACGCTTTTTCAGCTATTTGAAGATGACTTGCTTCATAGAAATCACTTTCTATGATCTGAAGAAGTTTCTACTTATTTATTCATTAATTCCATGTTATCTTCTTTTTTAAAGAAAAAACAAACAAATAACAAACAACCCACCAAAATTTCAATCAGCAAAAGGATACGGGTTGTTCATCATCCTCTTCAAGTCAACCTTCTCATTGCAGTATGGACACGTCTGCTTTTTACCCACAATGCACCAGCCACGGATGCAGAACTCGTGGAATCTGTTGGTTCAGGATCGAGTTAAGGCAGAAGGAGCAACCTGTTTACAGAAAACTCATCATCATCATAACTCCAAAAGCCATTTTGATTTACAGGTGGCTCCCTGACATAGGTGGCTGTAGCTGCTACTTTCCTGCTAAGCTTGGCTAACTAAAGTCACTGAACCAGACCTTGAGTGTGTTTTTCCACTTTTGGAGCATTTTAATGCAATCGTGCGGTTAAGAGGCCATCCAAGAAATTGTCCAGTCTGTTGAAACTGAAGAAAGCTTTCAGACGAAAGGTTAAATGTCTTCAAGAACCTTAAAAGAAGTTGAGCTGCATTTAAGATTACCTAGACCTGGAGATCTACACAGACATACTTCAAGATCTCTCCACTCAGTTAGGAACCTTCCTATGAAAAGCTGACTGTTTGACCACAATCCTGGTCACCTCTAGTGCTACAATATGACTATAGCCAAAATGTAACCATGTTACATCAACATCACTAACTTAAAACACATTAAAATTATAAAAGCATTTCAAGCTCAAACTGTAGGAAACAACAGGGCTTTAGGATACAAGTGTCCACAGGAGAGCTGGTAGGTGTCTTCTATAAATCCTTCCTCCTCCACGTTCACCAGGATCCTCTGGCCACAGACCGCACAGATATCACTGGTTAGGCTCCTGCTGGGCATGCCACCCTTGTTGTAGTACTGAAAACACACAGGTGCAACATCAGCAGGCATACACATAAATTTTGTTATTGTTTTGTGTTTTACTTTTATGGATTCATATACACAAATAATAGTTGAGTTTCTGTTTGTGTTAAACTTCAAAAATGATGACAGCCTCTAAGACTATGTGTACTGTTTGAAAGCACTTAAGCTTAATTTAATTGTACTTTAAAACACTGTTAGCTTTATTTATTCACAAACTACCTGAAGGCTGCTATGTTAAACTGGGAGGGCAAAAAAGTGTTTTACCCCGATTGTAGAAGCCATGCAGTCCGAGCAGATTTCAGCAAAGTCTCTGCCCATGACGCCATAGTAAAGTCCATAAAACAGCATAATGACGCCAACATCCATCGAGTCCTCTGCCTTGATCCTGTACAAAGAGAAAAAGGAATAACTCAGTTATTTAGCTGTGCTCGTGCCCGTACAGCTAATTTAACTGTGCTCAGTGGAACTGAGAGACATTTAAATGGAGTTATGTAACTACCACTTACTTTCTAAAAAGCCACTAAAGAGGTGTTACACTGTATCTGATGGTATTCTGTCCTGGACATGTAAAAGGTGAAAGTTCTACTGTTTGACAGCTCACTCAGCCAAAATCATATTTAAGATGTTAAGACCACAGTTTAATCAAATTAATCATATCTTCAACTCTTGAACCCTCAGAGTCACCTGATTTATTAAACTTTAATCTGTTTAAAACATGCAAACATTTACCTTCACAGCATGAATATTTTCTAAGGCCTGCTGGATATCTTAAGCAAGGGGATACCCACATCTGGACTGAAAGTACACTCAAAAAAATCAACTAGGGCATGTGTTTGATTAACAAAGTAGTAATATGTTTACATTACATGAAGAAATCATTTTTATGCTCATTAAATGATTCATTCTTTTTTGTTGAATATAAATCAAAGAAAACTTCGATGAGTTAAATTCGTTCATGGCAATCCAATGAGAATGAGGTCCATCAAACCAACGGCTCTGATAGTGTCATGTATTGCGCATGCTCCACGCCCACCGGATGCGGAAAGGTCCGTATAGAAGTTAACGAGCGCACGTGGAGTTACTTCTTTGGCATACCTGATAGTGAGGTAAGTAATTCACATATTTCTTGATATATTTATTTAGGTTAGTGGTGTGAGAGATAAATACTAGTAGTTAAATTTTTTTACCTGTGTAGTGTGGTGACTTAGGAGTTTTATATATAGCAGGGAGTGTGTAGAGCCAAACATTTTTCAAATGTAAGTTTTGGATTTTTTTAAAAACTTAAGTCACTAATTGTTGCAACAGAGCAAAAACTAATGAGGTTATTTTGGTAAGTTCATTTTTTTTGTTTCTGTCAACTTTGAATGAGGTGTGTTTCATGGTTATCTGCATGGTTAGGACTGTTTTTTTTCTCTGGAGTTAGCTAACTTTGAAGAGCGGGAAAGCCGCGTAGAGCCGTTATGTCTTCGCTCCGTGAATGACGGGTTACTTTCTGCTTAACCGGAGTTGGTGATTGTTGGTAGCAGTGGTAAGACTGACCGACATGGTTTTGGTGATTTTTATGAGAGTTTTATGATGCTCTATCTAAAATTCCTGTTTTTGTCAGTGGAGTTTAGTGGCGGGCAACCGCATTAACTGGATTGATGAAAGGTTTAATTCAACTAAACCAGCGTTTAGGGGAGTTAATAACAAGGAGTAAGATAAAATCTGTCACAATAATTGCATGTGCATTTTCTTTTTTTGTAATATATTCACTTAGTTTTTGAATTCAGAATGATTTAGGTGGATAATTGTTCGGGTTATAGTTTCTCTGGTGCTCTGCATTAAGTCTGACTAACGGTGCGTTAACACCGAACGCGATAGACGCCCCTAGCTGATCGTGTGCACATTTGCACCTCAAAGCGCATCCAGCGTGAACTGGTGGAGCTTTAAGATATGCAATTTTCACGCGTATGAAGAAGAGATCTGGGAGGAAGTAGTGCCAGGTATGTTATTAAAATGGCAGCTGTCAATCTAGCGTTTGATGTAAGAGTCTCCCTTCAGTGGGAGGCCTGCGTCTGGTTACTCTGAAGAGACACACTAACTTGCAGGGTAAACAGGAGTGATGTTTGTAAGTATTTTCCCCCTATATCACCTGGCACAGTAAATAATACATCATACTTTGCAGACCAATTGCTACTTAATTTATTGAGAGTAGTTTTCTTTTAAGCATCTTATGCAAGAATTGTCATTAATTAGAAGAATGCAAGACAAATCTGGAAAATGCACTATTCACTTTTCCTTCTCCAGTAAAAAAAAATCCTAGAGGCCATGGTGACATCATCAAATTATCGTTGACATTAGAATTTGTTACACACACTCGCACAATAGTCAATAAGTACATCTTTATTTATTTTTTAAATATTTGATATTTGTCCAGGTCAACATGATGGCCCAGCCCATAAGACTGAGGATCATTCTCGGAGAAGATGATGCCAGGAAACTAATTTTACCAGCTGGGATATCAGACTCCATTGAGGAATTGTGTCAGGAAGTAAAGACAAATTTTGGAGTGCAACAGGATTTTCGTCTTCAATATCAAGATCCTGATTTCGGAAATGAGTTCGTAAATCTGACTGCGATCTCTGAAATTAATGATAAAGCAACTTTAAAGGTTGTATACTTGGATAGTGTGCAGTTGCAAAGTTTTACAGAAGATGAGGGAGTGACATGTCAACCAGTGCGAAGTCCAACACATTCCTTTTCAAGCTCTTCAGCAGACACAGACAATACAAGGCTTGTTTCATCGTCAGGTTCATCACCGTCTACAAGACTGTCAGTGTGGCCAAGTGTCTTCACAGTCCCTCATTTCAGCTATGAGGCTGAACTGCAACTTGAAAAGGCCAATGCTGAGTTCATTGCTGGTGGAACTCATTTGACCCCCTCACCAAAACTGAAATCCCACCTTTTAGAAAGGCTGGCTGAAGAAATAATAAAATTTAAAGTCTATCCAACTGACAATGACCTGAATGAAGTTGCAGAAGCCCTTGTCAAACAGCATCCTTGTCTGAGGGAGCAGGGATCCTTCAATGGCTGTTATGGTTGGAAATTAGCCTCAAGTATAAAATGGCCAATGTCCGGACCAAACTGAGAGGCCTAGGCTGTGCTGAGGTGTTGGTAAATTCACTAAAGAACAAGGCCCAAGACAAAAGTCAGGCAGCATTGAATGTGAAAAAGCCTAGAAGAGCAGAAGTCAATTACTGTCCGCAGTATCCAAAAGGAGAAACAACTGGCAGCCTGGAAAAAGAGAGAATTGCACTGCTTTCAGAGGTTCAGAAGAGAAACAATGACAATATAGTGACAATGAAAATGCAGAAGACTTTTTCGTACAGAAGGCAAGAAGTTATTCAAGGACAGCCCTTCATTGCAGATTTTAAAAGCAGATGGCCAGCTCTGTTCACCGAGAAAGAGGTGCATGTCCTATATGTCTAGCTTTATGTCGCAAGAGTGTGTTTATGGTTGACCAGTTATTTCTTGCTTCACTAATATTGACATAACATAGTGATAAAACAGCTAATAATTCCTGGTATGTCCTTCCTCTGGTGGATATTGTAAGTGCATTGTTCATGTTTTTCAGATTGACAAGGAATTCCTGCGCATATCGACAGTACCGCTGCTATCTAGATTCTTTTATGAGCTAGACTTGTACACTCCACGCATGATGGAGCTCTTTCGAGGCAAAGGTGGGGTGGCTGGCAGAAAAATGAGACACATCATGGTGGCCATCTCCAAGGTGGGTTAGATCTGTGCTTAAGAACTTTTTATGCCCATAATCTGGCAATTTTATGAGCAAAGATATCTATACATATGGTAGGCAAAAGTCCTAAGAGATTTTCATATTTTATACAAATTATATAAGCATCAGTCTTATATTAATAAGTAATTGATAAAATCGTATGGTTAATTTTGATCAAAATGAAAAAAAAAAAAAAAACAGTGTTTAGTTGCCTCATTTTGTGTCTGATTTGGTTTAGACAGATGTTTCGAGGTGGCTGTAGCTCAGGTGGTAGAGCAGGTCAGCTACTAACCAGAAGGTTGGCGGTTTGGTCCCAAGCTCCTCCAGTCTGCATGCCAAATATCCTTGGGCAAGATACTAACCCCAAGTTGCTCACCGATGCATTCATTGGAGTGTGAATGTGTATGAATGTTAGACAGTAAGCACTAAACCCGGTGGCGCCAGTGTTCGACAGCCTTGCCTCTGTCAGTGCGCCCCAGGGTGGCTGTGGCTACAATGTAGCTTACCACCACCAGTGTGTGAATGGGTGGATGACTGAATGTCTAAAGCGCTTTGGGGTCCTTAGGGACTAAGTAAAGCGCTATATAAATACAGGCTATTTAAACAGTTTAGAAAAAGTTATTGGGTGAATGAATTGTTGTATAAAGGCAGCTTTGAGTGCTCCGAGTAGAAAAACGCTATATAAGAACCAGTCTATTTACCATGTGGCCTTTTGGACTCTTCCAAACCAAGTATTCCTTTTTCAAACTGCTGCCTAAAAGCTAAATATTGTCATTATGGATTCCCTTTTTTCTTAGGATGACACAATACATACAAGGCGAGCATGCATCCTGAAGTCCTTGTGTGTCTACCTGAATGAAGACCATGAGAAACTTGTGAAGGAATATACGGTCAGTTACATTCACAAGATGTTCTGTGTTATGTAATTTGCTGCAGGAGTTATGGGTAATTTCGATATATGAAATGGTAAAATGTGACACCAGGTGTGAATAAAAGATATTGCAATTGGTCCTTGTTTTGTTTCATGTCAAATTTCTGAGGTGTGAAACCAGAGACATAGAATTTAGTAAATATATTAGCATATTCACACTGATTGCTGAATTCCTTTTTTTTTTCATATCTAGACTCAAACAAATGTATTATTATATTTTACATCACAGAACACTGAGGCCAACACTGAAGCCATGGAACAAACTGTGATGGGAGTGTATGTCATACAGCAGGAGGGTGCGGAGCATGGAGATGACCCAGAGAACATCGGTGTCCTGATTGAAGGCGTTGAGGTTCTCACTGGTTTGAGGAGCATTGCAATTGCTTGTGCTCTGTTATTTGGACTGATATACTGTCTGAACCTAAGCTACCCACCGGAGCTCAAATGCACTTTTGAAGTCTTGCAAAAGATTATCATGAAGCTGGATGGGCAGAGGTTGTCATCCAAGGCACAGTTCCTAAAAAACAAGCTAATGGGGTGAATGAGCTTGAAACAGACTCAGGCAAGCCAGATATTTTTTTCAAGGTTTCTGCAATGCAAATATGTGTTTACTGTTTTAAAGTTTAAAATTGTAAGTTATAAAATGTTCATATAAACTATGTGGTTTGCTCTGTGGCTATTAGACAAAGATTGTTCGTTCATAACTTAAAGTCTTATACACTTCAAGTGTAAACACTGATTTTTGCCAGATGGGCAATTGTTACAAAGGCAAATGCACACTGGTTTTCGCAAATTGTTTGAGTGGAGCAGTTATACTCAAAATTGAATGTTTTCTTCACACGTTAAATAGCATAAAGTCACTATTAATGGATACAGCCTGATTAAATGGAGTACTAATGTATGCAAGCAACAGAGTAATGTTGTAATGTTATGTCTGAGCTTTAAATTGTGTTAAAATTCATATTGTTGTTTGCAATGCTTATTTTACTACATTTTACGAAAGTTGCTTTGGGGATAATATTTTTTGTCTGCAAACTATTCAACAGACTTATTTCATTTTTATTATTAGGGTTAGGGTTATTTTATTGTATTTTTTTTGTTTTAGTCAGCATGTCTTGATCTGGAAGTTCTGTGGTCGTAATATGAGATGGTTAAAGGGGAGAAAGCTAGGCTGAACTGGGATCCTGCCAACTGTTTTAAGAATGTTCAAGCAAAATAAAAGAGAGGGTTTTGCAAGTTATCATTTATGTATTATGTTTCATTAATTTAATTAAAAGTAATGTTTACATAAGCAATACAAACACTAACTGAAACATGATTGGTGTAAGTACTACAGACATAAATTACATTTGTTCATTCAACAAGATTAACATTGGTGTAACAAACAAATATTTTACTAGTTGATGTAACAAGACTGACTTTTGATGTGCCAAGGTGTTTAAACAATATAACATGAATTTAAATTAATTTAATTAGACTAACTTGGTACAAACATGTTAACTGAATAAAAATCAAATTAACTGAATGTTAATGTTTAAATTATATTACACTTACAAACATATTTAGTGTTGAAACAACACAATCAATATGGATTAATATAACATGATTTGTTTAGATGGAATATAGGTGGCAAGATAAAATTAAGTTCATCCAATGAATTATTTTTTTGAGTGTATGTTTGAGGTCTGTTAAAAACCATAAGCACATCAATTGCAAAATCTAGTTTGTATCAGGGTCAATGGATGCTCTCTTCATGATTTGTTTACCTGCCTGTTTAACTTGTGACAAATGTATGGGGACATGAAGGGACATTCATGTCCACTGTATTGTCTTCATATACTGGCTCAGAACTGATTTTTCATGGAGTGACTCTGAACTAAAACTTTTCAATACTTCCTTTGAAAGAGGTTTATTTGTGTTTTGTCCCACTATCTTAAACTCTTCCAGGCAGTTGAAATCTCAAATAAAACATAACTCAGGGAAACTCAACCAGAAGTCAACACTTTAGCACCCTCTACAGTTCACTGCTACACCTGAGTGGCACTGGTAGCTTTCTGAATGTTTAGTCCGTTCTGGAAATGAAACTCAGCGGAAATGAAACTCAGCGGAAATGAAACTTAATGAAGTGAAAGTTAATCAAGTGAAAGTTAATCAAGTGAAACTTAATAAAGTGAAACTTAATAAAGTGAAACTCAGTGAAAACAGAAAGCTCAAAAATAAAATGTATTTACAAAGTACACAACTCCAATAACTTGGGTTTCTGACAGTGACTGAAGCAGACTGTCTCGTTGCTCTAACTGCTCTACATTTTGATTTTCTGAATTCTTTTTGTTTTAATACTTTCAGTGTTTAACAGCCACTATTATATGAACAGTGGCTCCATTGTGCATAAGGGTTTTGTCAGGAAGGGCATTCAATTCAATTTTATTTCTATAGCCCCAAATTGCACACAACAGTTGCCTCAAGGCACTTAATATAGTAAAGTAAAGATCCTACAAGAATACACAAAAACCAGAAAAAAGGCCAGCAATCATATGACCCCCTATTAGCAAGCATTGGCGACAGTAGGAAGGAAAAACTCCCTCTGTATCTGGTGAAAAAAATCTGCCAATAGAACTATGCAGATCTACTTACTGTGGTAACTGCTTGTGAATAAGGGAACAGCCCAAATTAGCTTTGAATAAACTCTGTGTGATTAAACAAGCTCATTAAGAGTGGAGCTGTCAGCACTGACTCACCTGAAGAAGACGTTGAAGCCGAACATGGTGAACATGATGGCCATGTAGCCCAGAACCCCGACTGCATAACTCAGCTTGTAGATGAGCAGAAACCACTTGTAGACCATCCTGGAAATTCAAAGAGACAAAGACAATAGTTGTCCTGTTAGTTATCATTCACCATGACACACTGTCATGTGTCACTGGATACATCTGCTTTGAATAAAAGGGTTTTAAAATTAGGAGCTAAAGTTCTAATTGGTTTTGCTTTGTTAAATTTTATGTATGTATATCTTTTTATTTGCCTTTGTTTTGTAGTTTTCTGTTGGTTTTCTGTTTTTCATCTTATTATAAAGTATTAACAAGGCCAAAAAGGGCTCACAAGTGTATAAACAGAAAATCCTTAATTTTAAAGCTTGATTTCTACATTATTTATAAACATAATGACCCAGATGTCTACAACTGTAATGGGTCTCTATTTCTAAACTGTATAATAATTAGCCAAAAGATAAAATAGGGTGTAATTGTATGCAAGTCGCCATACCTCAGATCCGTTGTGAAATCTTCGGTCTTTCCTTTATTTCAGTAAAATGAGAGCATGAGGGTGGGAATGGATGTTTGTATCTGTGTGTGCCTGTATGTCTGTGTCTATATGTCAGGTTGGGTATCAGACGCCACCTTTCTGGGGACATCTCAGGCCCTCCAAGGTTTGGAGGCCTATCTCCCCCCACCACTTCCCCTGCCGGTGGCGGACGCCCTCAGACATCGGTGCGTTGGCGGTTCTTTGTGTCCGGGGGTGGGCGCCCAGGTACACACCGGCTCACTCCTTGGCGGCTGCTTATCGGGGCCTGGAGCATGGGGCTCGCTCGGGCCACTTCGGAGGTGGGGTGCCCTCGGCCTCTCGGCCTGGAGCTCGGTCACTCTGGCACAGCTGGCTGCTGGCGGAGCTCACGGGCACGTCACTGCAACCCCCCCTGGCTTCTGCTCCGCGGCTGCTGAGTGACCCCTCATCTGGGACTCTCCTCAGCTCTTTCTGGGATAGTGGCGCGGCTCCCCCTCTGTTGGTCTTCCTTGGTCTCTTGTGTTCTGGGGGCCTCTGGATGTCTGGAGTTTTGATCTCCTCCATACCTGCTTCATGCCCTGGAGGACGGGGCAGTGGCCCCCCCACACCCTCTAGCAGATCATTACATGAAGGAACCTTTTAAAAAAACAAGCGCGTCCATGCTCACAGGTGTACACACGGGTGCTCACACACACAAACTACACCCTTTTTGGCTCCTACCTCAAAGCACACTGTGCGCTGTCGATCTTACGTGCTGCACATTAATGTTTAATATTTAGTATTTACTGTCATATTCCCACATATTATTGTGATGTTGTTTATTATGTTGCTCTCCTTTTCTTCTGCTTGTTTTCTTTTTTCTTTCTCAACAGGTGATCCAGGTGATCGATAGATGTATTTTTTGTCTGCTTATTTTGTTGGTTTTTGTTTTTTTGCCCATTTCCCCCCTCCCTCTTCTCAGTTGTTTTTCTCTCCTTCTTTCTTTCTCCCCTTTCTTTCCCCCAATCAAGTCTGTCCCGGATTCAGCAAATGAAAAGAAAATAAATAATAAAAGGTGAATCAAATGGACCATTACGGCAAGGCTGGGATGGTCAATTTGGTAAAGTAAATCCGTTGGGCATCTTTCTTCGCCTTTAGAGAACAATTCTGATGGCAAAAGAGCCAAACGGGACAGGCAAAAATAAATAAATAAATAAAATAAAAATATTTCAGTAAAATAAACTCTTTAGTTTGTCTCCACTGTTCCCCTTACCTCGGCGTCCTGCAGGACAGCGGCTTGCAGGTGGCTCTGAAGATGACGTAGCTAGTGATGACGGAGAACATCCCCCACATGGACAGAAACCGCCACCAGTACAGTTTGATGGTGAAGTAAAGAGGAACCACCCACATCTGGACCAGAGTCACCAGCTGTTGAAGACAGAGACGTAGTCCGTATTCAGTATCAGACTAAGCCTGCTACATACAGTTGTGTGAATGGTAAATGAATATACCATGTTTCTTCTCTCCCAGAGGACCAAGTCCTTCATACAACATCCTTCATTCACCCATTCACGCAAACTAAACTTTAGCTGCTTTTTCACTAACATTCACAGCAATTCAGAATCACCATCTTTCCCAAGGATAATTGCACGCAGCCTGAAGCGGAGTAAATATAAAATGTATTGTTTACATTATTTCTAAAAGTTATCCAAACCTACCTGCCAATGTGTGAAGAATTAATTGCTCCACATAACTGGTTGTGCAACCCTTGGTAGAAAAAGCTGCAAGCAACCTTTTGCATTAACTGCCAATGAGCACTGTGGAGGAATTTTGGCCCACTCTTCTTTGCAGAATTGTTTTAAATCAGCCATAATGGCGGGGGTTTGAGCATGACTTGTTTAAGGTGAGGCCAAAGCATCATGATTGGATCACATTCAGACTTTCACTTAGCCACCCCAAAACCTTCAATTTGGTGTTTTTGAATCAGTCACTCGTGGATTTGTTCTGCTGCATAATTGAACTAAGCTTAACTGGACATTGTCCTTCAGGATTTTCACCTGCAGATGGGTAAACACCATTGTTGTACATCACTGTTAGCAGGAGTGAGTATATTCTAATGAAGCTCTTTATATTTTGGACATACCATCTACACTGCAGACTTCTCCCACAACTCCACCCAGTGCTTCCTGCAGAAGTTCTCTGATGACTCTGCAATAGTCGGCCTCATCACTGATGGGGACGACAAGGAGTACAGAGGACTGACTCAGGACTTTGTGGACTGGTGCCAGCTGAACTACCTCCAGATCAATGCCAGTAAAACCAAGGAGCTGGTGGTAGACCACAAACATCCTCCACTGCAACCACTGAACATCCAAGGTATGGACATTGAGACTGTGGACAGCTACAGGTACCTTGGTGTTCATCTGAACAGCAAACTGGACTGGACTCATAACTCAGACGCCCTCTACAGGAAAGGGCAGAGCAGGCTGTACCTGCTGTGGAGACTCAGGTCGTTTGGAGTGGAGGGCCCACTCCTGAAGACCTTCTATGACTCTGTGGTGGCCTCAGCCATCTTTTATGGTGTGGTCTGCTGGGGCGGCAGCATCTCTGCTGGGGACAGGAAGAGACTGAACAGGCTGATCAGAAGGGCCAGCTCTGTTCTAGGATGCCCTCTGGACCAAGTGGAGGTAGTGAGTGACAGGAGAATGGTGGCTAAGCTGTCATCCCTGTTGGACAACATCTCCCACCCCATGCATGAGACTGTGATAGCACTGAGCAGCTCCTTCAGTGGGAGACTGCGGCACCCACGGTGTGGGACGGAGAGATTTCGCAGGTCTTTCCTCCCCACTGCCGTCAGACTCCACAACAGACTTTTGCAGCTGATCAAACACACAAACCCACACATGTGCAATAAGACTGCTATATGTGCAATTCTTGTGCAATTCTTCTTCTGACGAAGTTGTATTTTTGTATTTTCCTACTCAGTTGTATATAGTATTTGTATTTCTATTTTATTCTATTGTATATATTATTCTATTCTATTTTATTCTATTGTATATAGTATTTTATTTTATTGTATTTTATTGCATTCCAGTGTTTTCTAATTTCTGCTACATAACTTTGCACTTTTGCTGTAACAAAACAAATTTCCCACCTGTGGGACTAATAAAGGTCATCTTATCTTATCTTATAGGTCATGTGGCACAGCACTTTGATGCTGCCATTCTGTAATAATAGCAACATTAATATTAAAATTAAGGTTAGCTTAATGACTGTACCTGAACATTTGAGGAACTCCTCACACTGGTACCTCCACCACAGCAACATAGATGGAGGTAGATGCAGTTGAGCTTACATGTGCAGAATGACACTGACAAGGGCACAATAACTGATTGTAAACAAGTGTGAAGTGACTTGTTTCCTCTAAAGGATTTCCTTTGTGAGAAAATAACATCAGTAATGTAGTTAAAGCTATAAAACAGGCAAATATAATATGTTTTATATTAAACATATTCAGCATTACTTTGTACTTACATGAATAACAATGGCACCAGGCAAATAAAGACAAACATCCTGTGCATAAAATTTTGCAGCTTCTAACCACAGCTAATGCCAACTTTATAATGGGTTTCACACAGGAAAAGGTACAGCAGAAACGTTCAGGACGTGGCCAAATTTCTTCTCAAACCGCCTCGTCTAGCTTCTTTCCATCATCAGAGTACAAGAAACTTCTGATCGCTTCTACACCTGAAAATCTGACATTTGGCTTTACAGAAACCTCGCCATGTGGCTTGTGCTTACCAGAATCATTAGGCCATACTCAACCTTTCAACTTCCACTGCGTGCTTAAACTTTTGTTAGTATGGTCATGATGCACATGGTTAAGATAAGATAAGATAACCTTTATTAGTCCCACACGTGGGAAATTTGTTTTGTCACAGCAGGAAGTGGACAGTGCAAAAGTTATGAAGCAAAATTAAAGCTGTTAACACTCCACACTTTAACTGCTCAAATGATTACGCAGAAATCAGTTTGAGACCAATTCAAATTTTATGCGCATTGGAAGCAAAAATGAAAAACAGCAGCAATTCACTACCTCTGAAGTGGTTATACAGTCTAAAATTTGTGGCCTTGACTATTTAACATGTTTTGTTCATAAACACTGAACTATTTTCAATTTTATTTTACTTATACAGCACCATCGCAACAACAGTCGGCTCAGGGCACCTTATACTGTATTGTAAAGACCCCACAATAATACAGGGAAACCCCCAACAATCAGAGAACCTCCTACGATCAAGCAATTTGGCGACAGCGGGAAGGAAATTCTTCCTTTAAACAGGAAGTAACCTCAGACAGAACCGCACTCAGGGAGGGGCTTTTTTAATTTATTTATTTTTTCTTTTTTGGCTGTTGTACATTGTAGATGGTTCCTTCCCAGATAGAGATCAATGCTGTTTGTTCAGGTGGGATTCACATGAGCTTGTCTGAAAAGTGAAGTAATGTAGCGCACAGACTACTCTCTTTTAGACATTTTTAACCCCATCCCCAAAATTTAAATGTATTATTTAACCCTCTGGGGCTGACAGACGCGGCAGCACGTCATAATGGCGATTTAAGATGACAGCAAGACGGAGCCTCACCGAGATTCCATTTCAATTTGTGTTGAAAGTGCAAACTTCAAACTACGTATCAGTTTTTAAATTGTGTTGATAGGCCAAGAAAAAGTTATGATTAATAATATTCGGCATACTCCCCGTTTACTGCAAGAAGAGACAATAAACACCAGACTTTGTAAAGACAGCGCTCACATTGCAAGGGAAACCCCACACCCCACCCCACTATCCCCTTTCTTACTGGTGAAAAATTAACCACATCAATCAATCAAAAAAAAAATTATGGCAACCCACGACATTTGGTTGCTGAGGCTGAGGGGAAGATTGTGGGAGCTATAGCGGAAAGTGATTGACAGCAATATTGATAGTGAGTTTTGAAAATTTGTTGTTGTTTTAAGTGTCACAACAATGAGACGGCTACTTAATGTGGATCAGGCATTGAAACCTTTTTTAGGCTGGAAGTAGTTTCGGAGCCAGACTCTGAGCTGGAGAGTGACGAGTGTGATGATGAAGTGGAAGATACACTTTTTGTTCTACAAGAGGTAAAAGGGGAAGAGGAGGGGAGGAAGAAGAGCCTCTGACATCCACACAGAGTGCACTAGGAGGTCTGCAGAGACACGCCCACCAGGTCCAGATCTCCACTGGCCCAGGCAGCAGAGCCACACCTCAGCCCTGAGTCCTGGAAGTCAGAGAAGGATGCTGACATTGCCCCAGAATTTAGCAGGAGAACACCAGGAGTCCAGATAGAGACACTTTGCCCCCATAGTCCAACAGACTTTTTCTTATTGTTTTTTGCTACTGACACAGTCAATACAAATTTGTGCAAACACGAACAAAAATGCTGCACATAAATAAATAAAAAATGAATAAAAATCCTCATTTAGGCAAAAAATACAAATGCACTGAGACAGAACATCTCTACCAGTTGTTTTGGTCTCCTGATTTACATGTTGCTGGTGTCTCTTCCAAGTCTCAGAGATTACTGGAGACAGAATCATATCTTGTCTGTGCCTCTTCCATCCCAAGTGATGATGAGAGACAGGTTCTTCACCATATTTTGGAACATCCACCTCAGTGATCCTAAAGTGGATTTTAAAAAAATTACACAAAGAAGGGAACACCAGGCCATGACAAGCTTTTTAGAGTCAGGCCTCTAAATGATGAGATCCTCAGTGCCTGCCAGGCTTATTACCAAAAAGGAGGGAGTTGTCAGTAGATGAAAGGATGGTGGCAACCAAAGCAAAACCTGGGATGACACAATATATGAAAGACAAATCGACTAAATGGGGGATGAAAATGTTTATATTGGCTGAATCATTTCATTTCATTTCATTTCATTTCATTTATTTATTTATTTCACACCTGGTACAACAGTTCAAACAAACCAACCACACTTTCTATCAAAAAGCACTACAACCATGTGCGAAAAGGAGCAGGAAGAAGAAAATATTCTTATTAAACCCTGCCCCCTGTCTACAATCCAACTTATATTACAAGTGGGCACCAAAAATCAAGGAACAAACTAACATTAACATTTATCTCCCGTCCTAACCCAAACCAAACAACACATTTACCATCAAAATATACAAATTTACAATCAGAATATACCACTCCACATAGTAACAAGGAGAAAAATAAAATTAAAATAAATAAAACAAAAAATTATAATGGATCCTTTTTCAATGAACCCCAATTTCATTCACATTCTTCATATTGAGTTATCGTTTTAAGCATATAACACTTTTTAAAACAATGTAAATTCATGCAATTCTTTAAATTATAATGAAGAGAGTTCCACAGTCGTATACCCCTAACCGTTGGACTCATTAATCTTTGTGTAGTCCTAGCTAACTGATGCTTAAAATAAAATTTCCTTCTGCTATCTTCTCCCCCTGAACACAATAAAAATACTCTTTGTAACTTAAAGGGCAAAATATTATTTTTAGCCTTAAACATAATTAATAGTGTCCGTTA
Source organism: Pelmatolapia mariae (assembly GCF_036321145.2). NCBI lineage: Eukaryota > Metazoa > Chordata > Actinopteri > Cichliformes > Cichlidae > Pelmatolapia > Pelmatolapia mariae. Next base: position 58,769,836 of record NC_086229.1, on the reverse strand, counting down.
TTTCACTAAATCTCCTAATTTTAATAATTTCGATTTTATAAATAATTTATTTGTATGTTCTCTATATTTAACATTATGAATCATTCGTATCACTTTCTTCTGTAATAAGTTTAAAGGTTTTATAGTATTCTCATATGTGTTCCCCCAGATTTCAACACAATAACTAAAATATGAGAAAAACAATGAAAAATATAAAATGCGCATTGTTTTATAGTCTAATAAATCTCTTACATTTCCCAAAATATAAATATTTTTAACCATCTTCTTTCTAATATACTCAATATGTGATTTCCACGTCAAATTTTCATCTACTATTACACCCAAAAAACGAAATTCAGTAACTCTTTCAATCAATTCTCCATCAATGGAAATAATGACTTCATCCTCCTTTACACGATTGCCAAATATCATGAATTTCGTTTTTGTCAAATTCAAGGATAATTTATTTACATCAAACCATATTTTTAATCTTAACATCTCAGAAGTCATAATTTCAACCAAATCTTTCAAATTCTCTCCAGAGCAATAAAAATTTGTGTCATCTGCAAATAAAATAGAATTTAAGCTTTTTGATACGTCACAAATATCATTAATATATAAATTAAAAAGTTTAGGTCCCAAAATAGAACCTTGAGGAACGCCACATACAATCTTCAATCTTTCAGAGGTGTTACAGAGATAATGTACATATTGCGATCTATTTTCTAAATAACTCCTTAACCAATTCAATGCCACTCCTCTCACACCATAATTATACAATTTAGAAATCAAAATAGAATGTTGTAAAGTATCAAAAGCTTTCTTTAAATCAACAAATACCCCAACTGTATATTTATTATTATGGGTTGCAGATGAAATATCATCAATGAAAGTCAACAATGCTAATGCCGTTGATCTATTTTTACAAAATCCAAATTGATTTTCATTTATTAGTTGATATTTTTCAATAAAACTATCAAGTCTTTGCGCAAAAGGTTTTTCAAGCACTTTTGAAAACTGTGACAAAAGAGACACTGGCCTATAATTGTTAAAACTATGCTTATCTCCTGATTTATATAAGGGTATCACTTTTGCCACTTTCATTTGATCAGGAAATACTCCTGATTGTAACGAAAGATTAAAAATATAGCACAGAGGAAGACTTATACAATCTAAAGTCTTTTTAATTACAACCATGTCTATACCATCACAGTCAGTTGATTTTTTATTTTTACAATTTTCTACAATTGCTACTATTTCTTTTATGGTAGTATCAGCCAAGAATATAGAATTAACCATTCTATTTTCTCCTTTCCAGGCTTCCTCATATTCTGGGTCGTCATTTTTTCTAATTAAATTTGCTAAAGTGGGTCCAACATTTACAAAAAACGAATTGAATTCGTTTACTACTTCAGTCTTGTCTTCGACAACTTGATTATTCTTAATAAAATAATTAGGCCGATCTAAGGGTGTGTTCTTGTTACCCAATACCTCCTTAAAAATATTCCAAATGCCCTTAATATTATTCTTGTTTTCCTGAAAAAGTTTATTATAATAGTTGGTATTAATATTCCTCAATATTAATACCAACTTATTTTTATAAACTTTATATTTCATTTCCGCATTCTTAGTTCTCTGTGTTATATAATCCCTATATAAATTATTTTTCTTTTTACATGCATTTGCAAGACCCTTAGTTATCCAAGGTTTCATATTTTTATTCTTTTTCTTATACTTAAATGATACCAATGGACAATGTTTATCATACAAGGCCAAGTAAGTTTTTAAAAAAGCTCCATATGCAACGTTGACCTCATTAACATACACTTCCTTCCAGTCCACTTCCATGAGATCTTGTCTAAACTTATTAATTGCCTCGTTATTTCTTAACCTTCTATGACTCACGAAACCAACTTCTTCCTTTCTTTTCATATTTAAATCAAAAGTAAAAATGACTGGTAGATGATCGCTTATATCATTTATTTCCCATCATCATTTATGAGGGCAGGGATAGCTCAGTAGGTAGAGTGGTGGCCCCATGATCGGAAGGTCGGGGGTTCGATTCCCCTGAACATCTACCCTGAGGTACCCCTGAACAAGGTACCGTCCCTACACACTGCTCCCCGGGCGCCCAATGGCTGCCCACTGCTTCACTGAGTGAATGGGTTAAATGCAGAGAGGAATTTCCCCACGGGGCTCAATAAAGTACACTTTTCTTATGATGAGGCCACTCATAATATTACTCTCCAAACTATTAATGAAAATATGATCAATTAATGTTTCTGATTTATCCGTTATTCTACTCGGCTTCATAATTAAAGGATAAAATCCTTTACCAAGTAATAATTCAAAAAAATCTGACGCAGCCTTATCATTTGCCTCTTTACAAAGATCAATATTGTAATCACCACACAAACATAAAGTCTTATTTCCCTTAGGCTAACTCAATAAGTCTTCTACTGCCTCTGTAAATAACTCAATCTGTGACCCCGGTTTCCTATATATACACGTTACAATTATATTCCTTCTTCTTTCTATGTCCAATTCCACTGTCACAGACTCCATTAAATCGTCTATAACCACAGACATACATTCAACCTTTTTACATTTCAAATCACAATTAACAAAAAGTGCCACCCCTCCTGCCTTTTTCCTAATTCTATTTACAAAGTATAAATCGTACCCTTCGATACAAAAATGACAACCCCTCTTCTCATCTAACCATGTTTCAGACAGAGCAATTATTTGAAACCTGCCTCTCAAACTATACAGAAAATCTTTAATCGAATCAAAACTTCTATAAAGCAATATCTGCATTTCTTTTTGTAAGATGTTCATTCAAATATACTCCACTTCCTTTCAAAAGGCTAGACCGCCTCAGCAAGGTATTCACTAACATTTATATTTCCATCATCAGTGCAGTTAAAAGTTACTTAGATTTGAAACAATGTCCATCCATTCACTTCCTCTTATCCTTTTCAGGGTCACAGGGGCGCTGGAGCCTATCCCAGCTGTCATAGGGCGAGAGGCGGGGTACATCCTGGACAGTTTGCCAGACAGACAACCATTCACGCTCACATTCACACCAATGGGCAATTTGGATTAATCAATTAACCTATTTTCACAAACTGCATGTTTTTGGACAGTAAGAGGAAGCCGGAGTACCCAGAGGGAACCCACGCAAACACGGGGAGAACATGCAAACTCCACACAGAAAGACCCCGGCCTGATGGTGGAATTGAACTCAGGACCTTCTTACTGTGCAGCAACAGTGCTAACCACCATGCCACCGTGTCTTATGAAACTATGTCTGAATTTTTGTGTTGAGACCTGCTGCTTCTTCAGCATGTAACCAAGGCTGTTGGCTGACTGATGATACCATGACAATGAGTTTATGCTCCAGTCATACATTGTTTTCTGTAAAACACTTTGTTACCTCTGACCAGAAGCGTTACATACAATTGTGGTCAGAAGTTTATATACACTTGTGATGGGCATGCATATGGTAATTTGGGGTTTCTGATAATTTCTTTTAACTGTTCTATATCCATAATGGAGTGACTTTTGAAATTAAAAGACAAGAATGGATGCAGTTGCTGTTGTGGTGCATTTTTCACAAGTGGCAGCACATTAATTCAAAAGAAAAGTTGCTCTGGATATTGTTTAACTGTGGCATGATGGCATACTCACCCTCAATCTTGCAGTCTTTTTGATCAGATTTTAAATCAAATACCCCTGTGAAGGAACATTTAGATGAAAATAAAAAAATTTAGTTATCTGATGAACAGCAGAAGGTAGACGAATCATCACAAATCAAGTTGTTGCCACCTACTGGTAATGGAATATATTACTGAAAAATTTGTGCCCTAATGTGCTACATCTAGATCTGTACAAGAAGAATTTAAACCTCAGAGTTCAGTGTTCTTTAACAGTGACCCCTAAATGGATGACATTAAATTAGGACTGTCAAGATTTTTTTTTTTAAATAAATGACTAAATTTGCACCTTTATATCCTACTGCAAAATCTTGTGTCATTACAAGAATCTTTAAAAACGATTTAAACCTCTTAGACTGACTGTTATACTTCAGTATGAATGTTAAATCCTGTAATTTATGTTGATATTTTTAATGATACATTTTTCAAGTTCATCCAACAAATACGAAGTAAATCAGATTTAAGAAAAAGTACATGTAACTTTACTAGAGTTTAAGTGGAAGCATTGTTTTACTGTTTTATGTCTTGTCTGGGTTGGTTGAAGGACCCAAATGCGGAGCATTCTGAATGGAAAAAAGTGTGTTTATTTACAAAAAGCTATGAAACAGTGCCAACAATCCACAGTGTGTTCCCAATTCCCAGGCCATGATTCCTCTCCTTGATATGTGTTAAAGTTTTGTCCTCCTTGGTGCCTATGTACACAGTGTGCTGCTCCCTCCACACTTTACCAATTTGACCTAGAAACAAGAGATGCCACATTTACTACAGTCCTATCCACCAGCCAACAAAAACACTTAAACCATTCCACAGGACATAACAGAGAGCACAATCATATGAGCTGGAGTACTAACTAGGTTACTAGTATAACAATCCCACGCCGACTGCCCCTCCACTGCTCTCTTAAGTAGGGCTCCTTGATAGGCAGATCGGCAATAGGTGAATGATTAATCCCAGGTGTGGCTGGCTCAAAGGGGGGAGACTCTCCGGGCCTGGTGTGGCAGCAAAACCAACATACCATGGCACACACACAAACACACACACTCACTCCAACTCCTACACAGGGAAGCGGAGGACCAGGCGCAGATCACACCAACGAACAACCATAAGCCTTCCAGGAGACAAATGAAACTAAAAAAATATTCATCAAACCCAAAAATAACACATGATACCTGGGTCACAGACCCAGGCCCATGACATGTCTAATATCATGTGGCCAAATGCTTTTAGTGCAAGTTACCATGCAAGTACAGCAACAAACAAACTATATCCAAATATACTTTATTTTCTTTTTTGAAAAACCTGAATGCAATGTATGACATTTTTTTTATCCAGTTAATTACAAAAAAAATAAAGGGATGTAGAAAAAAAACTGATGCAAATTACAACTTGTATATGAATATTCATATTTATGTTTATTTATTTTTTTAGAAGGTTCGATAAACACTCAAATAATAAATAAAAAATTCCAGCAGTGATTTCATGGTTCAGGCTTTACAGGGTTAAGTTAAAAATTACAATGCTGAAGGATTTTGGACATAGCTACGTAAATTCAGACATTCATAAATGAACAGATGTGTATGCTCTGTTTACTGTTGTCATTGTCCAGGTCAGCTCCAGTGTTTTCTTTCCTGTGCTTCCTGGTATCCGGGCAGAGCTCTCATCTTGTCACCCGCTCTAATCACCTGTTCCTCATCCGCAAGCAGCAGAAGCAACAGAAGGTATTTAAGATTAGCTTTCTCATCTCTCCTTCGCCAGTTTGTCAACTAGCCACATGTTGGTAACTGGCCACCTAGCCTCATGTTCTCTGTAAAAAGACTCATACTCAGCTGTTGTTCTCTGTGCTTCTAGTTGCCACGACTCTCATTATACCTCGCCAATTCTGGACGCTGGTCTCAGTGCAGCCATGATTTGGCTTTGACGCACGCCTCTCCAGACTAACACTTCTCGCCATCTCCACTGAAAGGATAAGGTTTGAATAATTTCTCTAGTTACTCACCCTGGAACCTGCCTGGCCATCCACCTCTATGGAGCAGTTTCATTTCACCTGCCAAGTAAGATCCCCTCACCTAAACCTCGTATTATCCACCCAGTTACCTCTGTAAACCCTTACATTCTTTTCCTCTTCCTCTGCCTGCAGTGTAGACCCGCTCGCCAGGAAAACCTCCCAGTTACTTGTGTTGCAGTCAAGAAATTCCTCCCTTGTGTAGCTAGCAAGTTCCCTGTGTTTGCTGTGAAATAAAGCAATTGAAAATGTACTATTGTCATCCGTGTTTGTATCTGGTCTTGGGTCCATATTCTCACAGCAGCCCCCGGGCTCCCTTGACAACTGTATTGTACTGAACTGAAAACAATTTTTGGCCTCAGTTATACATGCCTGTGGACAGGCTATCCACCCCCTGCCAATCACAAGTCGCTGAGGAAAGAGGCAGATGACTAGTGAGTGTTGGAACCACCAAGTTCCATGAGTATATCAGAAAGATGGCTACAACTGACCAGGTGCTTCGTGAATACTTCAGGCAGCAAATACCAGAGAAAAAAGAGGACCAAGAAGCTGAACCATCATGGAAGGACAGGACATTCATTGCATGTATCACCAGCAGACAGAGAAATGGCTGACATTAAGAAATCCTGTCAATGGTTAGACAAAGCTGAACTAAAAGACAACACAGAGACACTAATTCATGGCTACACAGGGACATGGTCTGAACAAGGTCAGCAGAGGCTGGGTTCTACCAGAACGAGACACAAGTTGGTCACTCTGGTCTTACTAACCGGAGTGACTTCTCTATCTGCTGTTTTATCTGCTCTATTAGCTGTTGTTTTGCCCCTCTGGTGTTTCCAAATCCCTTTTGATGCCTGACAGGGGCTTCCATGCTGCGCTGAGGCAGGTTATTGACTGGTAGTTGGATGGAACCAGTCCCTTCTCGGGTTTCTTGTGGATCAGGACTGCCTGGCCTTCAGTTAGCCATTCAAGGTGCAGATCATACATTAGCAGCTGGTTCATTTGTGCTTGGGACTGACTACCAAGGCTCCCAGTGGCTATTCTCACGTACATTCTTCTTTCACATGCATGCACACACACACACACACACACACACACACACACACACACACACACACACACACACACACACGCACACACACACACACACACACACTCACTCCATTAACCACCATTAACTCTCAGTCTTTCTTTGCCTTCTCCTTCCTATTTTTTTTCTTTGTATTTTACTCTATGATTGTCTTGATGCATGCTGGTTTCTTTTACCTGTTTACCAACCAAATTAGGTTGGAATTAGAGGTTTTTTCCTCTTTACAAGAAGTAATTTTTCTCCCCATTGTTGTCAAATGCTTGTTCATTTTGGAGTTTTGGTTATTTTCTGTTGTAGCGACAATGTTTTTCTTACAAAATTTTTTACCTTTATTTCAACCAGAACTGAAAGTCTTGAAATTAAGATTTGCATTTGCAGATGTGTCCTGAGTTGATAGGCACTATTAACCTGCTACATTTTAAACTGGAGCATTTGGGGAAAGCCTGTGAGTGCTCAGAAAAAACATGTAAAAGTTGAACCCAGCACGATCGTAATTTGACACCTTATGAAAAAAATGAAATTGAACTAACTAAAAGATTTGCTGATATGATCTTGGCATGTCACAGTTATTCATCTGACTATTAACTAAACATCACTGTCACGGACCCGGTTCCTGGGACTCGGGGTCCGTGAGCAGTGTGGACCTTTAGTATTATTATTATTATTATCATTATTATTATTATTATTATTGTTTGCTGCACTGTGCTCTTGTGTTCCATGCTGGTGGGTGTATATGTGTGTGGGTGTGTCTGCGGGTGTGGCTGGAGGATGAAGGACAGCCACCTGCAGGCCTGATGGGTGTGGCCCTGCCAGCTGCCAGTCACGCCTAGGTTCTGGCGCAGGATCGTTGAGTTAGACTCCATGTCAGTGTCTCAAGTACTGTTTAGTGTATGCCTGCTGGAGTTGGTGCCATAATGGCTGCGTCTGTTGTTTTTTCCTCAGGCGGAGAGCGGAACACAGGACTGCAGGACGCACGGGGTGTGCGTAGGCACAGGAGCAGAGAGCACGGAATACCAGCACTTAGGAGAAGGCACAACACAGGAGTTGAGGGACAATGTTCCCTCTAAGCTGCGCACGTGCGCAATTGCTCACTGTTGGCACGGTCTCTGCGCAGAGAAAATCTGTGTTGCGCACACAAAAAGAATTCTAACCTGAATTGAAATTAAAGTAAATATGTGCCGACACCGGTGTTTTAGCTAGCAAAGCGGTGTGGCTGATGTGGAGTGAAACCACGTTAATGACAACGTGTACAACCATTGGAGATGTGAGCAGGACAGACGTAACAATTGACGGAAAAAGTGTGGACTTTATACCAGTTTTTAAATTGTGTTGATAGGCCACGTAAAACCAGACTTATGATAAAAAAAAAATGCAATGTTTGGTTTTCTTCCTGAATACTATCGTTGTTTATATTTACTGCGGGGAGAAACGGTAAAAACGGCGTTTTATAAGGAAAACGCTCGAAAGCCTGTGAGCAAAGACGAAACCAAAACACCCCACCCTTTCCTATTGGTCGAAAAATGTACCATATCGACCAATCAAAACATGGCATTTAGTTGTTAAGAAACGGGAAGAAGTTTTAGGAGTGACGGCGATGTTTTGAGATGTGAGAGATTTGCAACGTTTAGCGCAAATCTTGTGTAGTTAGTGTGTTGTGTAGTCAATAGTTTTGTTGTGTGTGTCAGAACAATGAGGCGACTACCGAATGTTACAGGTGTTACAGGAGTAACACCTGTTGTTCTCTATCTCATAGTGGACAGAAATTATTTTTTGGAGTGGCACAAATAATTTGTGTGGCATCAAATTTGATGCAGAACAGCTGATTGTTCTGTAAATAGTTTGAAATGTTTATTTAAAAAAATCGCCTTAGCTGCATTTTTAGGTAAACAGCTGCAAAAAACTTTGTTGTTTGCATTACTCAGTTACTTTTTTGAAGAAGTAACTATATAATTAATTGCCCAACATTGGTCATTATATCCTGTATTTTGCAGACAGAGAGTTACAGGCCTCTCTCCCAGACCACAGACTCAGACTCATAATACAAGTCAGAGCTTTATTTAAAAAATAAAAATAAAAAAGAAAGTTGTGTTTTCAACATTGGAGTTCAAGTTATTTTTACTTCCAATAGTGTTAACATACTACACAGGCCATGAACAAGATTTTTTTTTTTTTAAATTTTCATTGTAAGTGGGCTAAAGCAGTTAATTAAAAGTAGTCTAACATAAATGTAAATGCTGTAATTTGATTATTTTAATAAATCATGTAACTTGGATGGATTCGACGCTGGCGTGACCACAGTGCACATGTCTAATGTCGCTCACAGTGGTCCAAGGGGTCGCTCAGGAGGTTTGTGTGTTCGCTCAGACACATGAAAAATTAGAGGGAACATTGTTGAGGGAGCACTCGGGAGATTTATTGTGTGGTGTACTTTTACCCCCACTGTAAATAAATGCACTGTTCATTGCACTAAGTCCAGCGTTTGGGTCCTTTCTCCTACATCCCCACGGCTTGCCCTGGCAAACCGTGACAATCTCCTTCAAATGGCCACCTTCATTTTATATTGTTGTGGCCACTTTTTGTTTCTTAGCTAGTTGCATGCAGTGGCAAAAAGGACAGAAGGAAAAGGAACATATAGCATCATATTATTTTGAAGTTGTTGTCTACTAAACCAGAATTAAGTGTTATGAGTTCTTTATGGGCAAAAATTAAAGTAAGGACCAACAAGGAATCCTTATGTATGTTTGTTTTTTTGTTTTTCCATTCATTCAGATACTGTAAATTTAACTAAATAATGATACTGCATACTAAAACGGTAAGGGCCTGTTGATGAAGGCCTAAATAAAATGCACCCCTTTATAGAAGTATTTTATCAATTCTTTGCAAATTCTTATTTTTTTTTTTACCATCACCTTGTCATACTTACTTATCAAACAATAGCAAAGGTGAATTTTGGAAATCTTCAGTGGGACAAGTTAATGTTAATATTACGTTCTTGATGTTGACTCGGATCTTCTTCATTAAGAGCATTGAGCTTACAGTTTGGATCAGCAGCTTTTTAATAGTTAAAATTTTTCCAAATTGCTATATAGACCCATAAATAGGTGACATTTGACAAAGACTCACAGACCAGTTTGAATTAATGCTTAAAAGTTTAATGATGAAGAGTACAGTAAAAGCTTAAAGCATTCCTTCCCATTCAGTTTGCTCCTACTAAAAGAGACAATCCAACTACAGGTTATATCACTTGTCAACTCATTCCTTATGTAGCATTGCAGTGAACTAAAAGAAGTAAAGATGGAAAATGAGAAACATCTTCAGCCGGATATTTGAGATTATTTGCGTCGTTGTCTGGTGAACAATGCTTTCACTCCAGAGAGTGTCCTACTTTCCTGGCGCAGACAAATGGGTATCGGTAGGTACAGGGTATGTCATTCATACACTTGTTTCCTGTAAGCACCAAAAATTAACATTAAGTGAAACCGTGATCAAATGGACACATACTTCTCTAGACCTAGTTTAGTTTGCATAATAGCAGCAGCACTTGTCAATATTCAGTTTTGACTGTACTTTCCCAGCAATATGTGAATATACCTTATATATAAAAGTCATATGAAATACAGCAATCTATTTTTATAATACAGTAAAATACAAACTTTGTCTTTGTTAAAAATAAAATATAGCATTTGTATTGCTTTCCTGTCAGTCATTACTGTTTGTCACATCAAATGATGAGCATTATTTGAGAAAATGTGGATACTGTGACAGTTTCCCCCCTCAAAATTCATTCATACACTTTGTTTGAAAAATGTACCTGTCCAATTCATATGTATACAGTGCTCTCTGCCCCCAACATTGTTGGGCTCTCCGTGACACCAGTTAGCATATATGAAACGAGTTCCGCCAATCCAAAACCAGAAACGGTCCTAGAAAACAGACAAAACAGAGAGTAATGTTGATAGGCTGGTGTATCTTCTAATTTCAGAACTTGTCTAATCATCACTAGTATACCTCTTGAGCATTTGAGCCTCCAATCCATGTAGGTACGTAATCACGAGCGCCATTATATATGACCCTCTGAATCACCTGGTACTCTCCAAGGTTACGTACAGATGCCAGGTTTGCATTCAGGGACTCACAGTGTTTCTATAGTGCAGAACAAAAGATCTAGGATTAAACCAAGGTTGACATGAAAAGTATTAAAATAAACAAAGAAAGAATACATGCTAAATGAAAGAAACTGTTCTTACTTGAGCCTCTGCCCAAGTCCATTGTTGAGGAAAGTAGCGGAAGTATCGGTCGCCATATCTAGTCCATCTCCAGTTTCTGTGAAAACATCTAGACCTCTTCACAACAAGATGCTCTCCTGAGGACAAGCAACAAATTCTTAGTAAAAATGAATGATTTTGGGGTATGTATCAACCGAAATGTTGTAATCTAATTGGAATTCCATGCTTTCGTTTTTTTGAAACAATGTTGGGGGCTCTCTGCCCTCTGCCCCCAACATTGTTGGGCTCTTTTGAAATAGTATCTCTACTGACCATTAAAACAAATCATTTGAACAACAAAATTTGTGGCAAATATCAAGGACATAGATGTGCTGTTCAGTGGTCACCAACCTGGTGGATTTGGTTCTGACCCATCCTTTCCCCCTTCATCTGGAACAGTGGGAGAAAGTAAAACTTTGTAAACTTTGTTTGTTGAATTTCCATTTATATTTATATTTTTATTTCCATAATTATACTGTCATTGGTATGAATAATTACAGACATGTATACATTCTTTATTGTACTTCAATACTCACTAGCAGCACTTGCCAGAGCGATCATTGCACAAAGAAGTGCAAACACCGTCAGCAGCTTCATGCTAATAGTTAGTATCTCTATGAACAACAAAAGACCCAAAATGATGTGCAGTTCATTAAAGAAAAGACACAAAGGAATCTGAGTTTGCAGCCAACCTTTTGTAGAATATCTTGTCTTATTTCTTTTCAGCACCAGGCGGTAGCTTCAGCCTTCCAAGGTTGGGGACACGGTGCTGAACAGCTCTGAATTTACTGCTTATATACTGTTTCTTTGTATTTGCATAAACCAGGAATTAACATTGAAAAAAAAATTATATGTGTGTCATACTTGATTCATTATGGCCAGACTTTAATTGCACTTCTTTCTTTCTCACTCAAAACCAAAATTACTGTCTCATGCTGACTACTTCTTACAGCTGCCCACTTAAATTTACATGCTGACTAGTCCACAAAGAGGCTCCGTGGTATAATTCCAGAACATTTAATACATATTAAATGTGTTTTATGTGGAAAAAATAAAAACAAACAAACAAACAAAAACCATGTTAAATGGGAAGCCGTGTTCAGGGCAATTAACATAATAATATAATAAGTGTTATTACGAAGACTTCAAATGATTTCTGACTTTTTAATATTACAATATACTGAGAATCTGTGAAAAACTGGTAAGATAAAATAATTCTGCTTCTCCTTCTTCTAAAATGGATGTTTTGTTTTTTTCATGCAAGACCATGTTTTTTTTAATCGTATGATCTTTGTCTTTAACTGCCATAAAATAAAAATTTGGATAGCTCTCTCATGGAAATCCTTGCAGGACTCAGGAATACTTCCACAACGGATTGTGTTCGACCCAGACAGAGTTGTAATTCATTTGAAAGCCTGATGCTTAGCCTTGTCCACTCGAAGCTCAAAAAACAGTTTTATTTGTTATCATCGATTGTCCACCTGGGCCTTATACAGAGTTACTGTCTGATTTCTCAGACTTTTTAATCTGATTTAGTGCTCAGCTCAGATAAAATTAATTATTGTAGGTGATTTTAACATCCATGTAGATTATAAAATGACTGTCTCCCCACAGTATATAATTTTTAATTAGAATTGTCTTCTCTCAAAATGTGAAAGCTCCCATCCATCACTCTATATTGTTTTCTAACATATGGCATAGAAATTCAACATTTAACAGTGTTTCCTGAAAACCCGCTCTTGCCTGATCTTTTTCTAATAACATTACACTTACAATAATAGATTACACAGCAGTGAGAAAAGGTTGAGTTTCCAGAAGAGCAGTGTCCTGCTGGAAAACACATATCATATCTCTGTGACAACCAGTAGACGTCTTTCTGAAAGTGCTGTGACTAGGTTTGAGAATATATTCCATCCCCCACCCCTATTATCATCTTCAATGCCCTGTACCAACACAGAGCAGAGCAGCTACCTGAACGCTACTCCAACAGAGATCGATCATCTTGTTTATAATTTTATGTCCTCACTATGAACGACTCTGGATACTGTTGCTCCTGTGAAAAGGAGAGCCTCAAATCAGAAGTACTTGCCTCCCTGGTATAGTTCTCAAATGCGTACTTTAAAGCAGATAACTCATAAGCTGGAGAGGAAATGGCGTGTCACAAATTTAGAAGATCATTATTTAGCCTGGAGAAAAGATTTGCTGCTTTATCAGATTGAAAATAATAAGAACAGCCCTAGGTTTCTCTTCAGCACTGTATCCAGGCTGACAAAAAGTCAGAGTACTGTTGACTCAATGATTCCTTCATGAAATTCTCTACAAAGAAAATTATAACTACTAGAAAAAAAAATTCTCATGAACATCTCACAGGCACAACATTATCTAGAGCTACTTTCAGTACCATTGATATTCACTTAGTCTTTTTCTCCAATTGATCTTTCTGAGTTAACTTACTTCCTGTTGGTATTACAGATACTGTGCCGCAGTGGTTCGAATGATATCTAATATAGTGATGTGTCAGTCGTGAACGAAACGGCTCTTAGAGCCGACTCTTTGAAGTGAACGACACGAGCCGTGGGGTTTTTTTTTCTTTCTCTCACCCTCTCTCTCGCACGTTTTTTCCGCTTCACTCCGCACGCAAGCCTTGTGCTTTGCGCTGGGCAGAGGGGGGAGGGGCGGTAGTTACACTCTCAGTAGCACAGGAACAGAGCGGGAGGGAGAGAGAGAGAAAGAGAGCCAGGGACAACAACGTCACATTAGAAAGGTATAGTAATCATCCACAACTATTTTCAGTTGCGGATGATAAAGGATTCAGAAAGTTTATTCATGCAGGCCCATATGTCAGAGAATGTGCATCTTCTTTTTGTTTTCATATTTTAATTTATATTTTATTGTATTGTGGTTTGCAGTGTTTTGTGTTGTTTCACTTTAAATTTGTTTAAAAGGAAAAAGCTGAAAATGTAAATAGTTAAAAGTTGAAATGTGAATAGTTGGTTTTTGTATTATATGATTTATTTATTACATTTTATGTGGAGTGAATAAATAAAATTATATTTACGGTGGCCCCTAGAGACAAAGCACGTACGAACTCCAAAACACGTAAAAACTCCAAAACACGTACAAAACACAACAGAAGTGCTCCAGGATGCTGGGCGCAGTGTTGAGCTTTTGTTACCTAGTGGCTACACAAGCCAGGAAGTACCAACGACCGGATTTGGTGGTAGTAACAGGTAAATGAACATTTTTTTTTAATTATTTGAATATATATGAGTGCTTGTGTATAAATACACAAACAATACACATATGCTTTCAATTGTGTAATTTAAGTGATCTAGGTAGATCTGTTTTGGAAGTTCAGTTAACGCTAGAAATGTGTTTTGGAGTTTGTACGTGCTTTGGAGTTTGTACGTGCTTTGGAGTTTGTACGTGCTTTGTCTCTAGGGGCCACCGCATGTATTTAGATATAAACATATATAAATATAACCACGTTTTTTTTTCATTAGTAATTCCTTCTGTGCATAAATTTATATTGTTGTTAATAATAAATTAATTAAAGCAACAAAACAACCTGAAGAGCCAGTTGGGAGCCGAAAGAGCCGGCTCTTTTTAGTGAGCCGAGCCGAAAGATCCGGTTCTCTAAAAAGAGCCGGAAATCCCATCACTAATCTAATAGACTTCAGTTTGCTCATGTAAATGGAGAGTCCTGTTTACACACTAAAGTTAATTATGGAGTTCCACAGGGTTCCTAGCACAGTATTCAAATGACTTATGAGGAAGCTGAAATGTACCTAATAGAGATGTGCATTATATGCATAATAGAGATGGGCCGGTATTTGTATCTGTATTTGTATTTGTTGAGGGGGGGGAAGTATTTGTATTTGTATTCGAGTAAATTTCAAAATAGGCTTAAAAATCCTTTTTTTTGCATTACACTTCTAATTAACATTATAATGAAACTCTCCATGCAGAGAGTTTCAGCTAAATTAATGAGATACGGGAAGCTATGCTAAGGTTAACTAGCCTATAGACTACATCTTGCTGTCTGCAAAAGACAGAGTAACTTAAATGTGCCATATAACTCCCACAAGTGCATACAATTCGACAATACAATTACCGAGCTAACAAAGCTACGTAAACAGAGCGAACATGAGAGCACCCGACTGCAGACGTCATTAATGCAGCATAACGGAATAATCTCCTGATCTTCATGAAAGTTATAAACTGACTCCAGAACCCAGTTAAGGTACAAAAAAATCTATTCAACAAAAATAGTGATGCTGTTCAGCCTTTTTTCGCTCAGCCGAGCCTTCTCTGTTGCTGTGTGGAGCAGCCTGTGTCAGTCACCTCTTTCACACGTCACTCACTCATCCGGTCTCATGAGGAAACTCAGCTTTTTTATATAAAGTTTTACTTGTTCCTTAGGAACAAATATTTTTTGTACAAATATATTTAAGTGTTTGTTGGAAATAAGTAAAAAAGACATTATTTGTGCTTTTCCGAATACAGTATTCGGGTTTGGCTCCACCCCTAGTACCTAAAGGCCAAACAGGCTGTGGCTAAGCAAGGTCATGGTACAAGACACGGAAGGGTAAACCTTCAATTCCACTTCCTCTATAAGAATGACATCAATGACTTTCTAGGTCAGACGTGTGGCTTCAGCCTCAGTTATTTGGCATGTTCCCATGCATATGACTATTCAAGCTACGTGTAGCACTGAGGCAAAGTTTCATGCCAAAAAAACACCAAAACTAGAAATCTGTTTGTCTATCATAATGTTACATGAAATAGAAAAAAAACTTATCTAAACCTACCTGGTCTGATGTGGAAAGGTAACTGTCCTTGTTGTTAAATCATGGATTCACTATAGTTATTTTTTGGAAAGTTGAATTTAGTTTTACTAGCTACATTCAGACATGGTTACTACCAGAGCTGGTGAAGAAATCATTGAAAAATAACCTGACAAAGCCTGACATAGTGAAGTAAGTTAGAAGGCAACAAAACGTATCACAATCCACAATCTAAAGAAACACCTGAAAAACAAAGTCAGTAAAATCTGTCAGTTTTGAAATGTTTACAAAGGTCTGAATCCTATTACACCTGATATAAAAGCAATGGTTTGTGACTCCAGTAAATGACAGTGTGACAATCTCCACAAATTGAGAAAACCTAGAACAGCAGATGATTTTTTTTGAATGTTTGAATCACATCTGGCACAAAAGCAATATGCCTGTGCAGGTTTTCAGTCATCTATTGAAACCCTTGGTGGATACCAGAGGTGAAGTGAGCCAAATGAAAATTTGGCTCACTTGTAGAATGGAATGGTCTGACATGTACAGACAGGCCAAACAGACCTTAGCTGAGTGAGCCCAAACAAGAAACAGAGAATTAGTGGGCCTTTGTTTCTACTTCCTCTTTGAAAAATGACAAGATGTAGAAATTTACTAAGTCATGTTGGCTTTATCCTCAGTTATTTAGCGCTGATCATGACAACATGTCACAGTTACATTTAGGAATTTATTTTTGAAGGGTCAACAGTTAAAAATTATGAGATAATGATGAATCCCAAGTCTTATGAAACAATGGCTGAATGGAACTGTTGGCTAATTGTTGCCAGTCAAAGACTTAAATATACTCTTCTTTGCTGTTTGTATGCTTCACATGTCAATTTTCAAATACAATGAGAATACACAATATATTTTGATAGTTGTACAAAATGCAAAAACTCCGTAAATGTGTTTGTTTTACTGGGAAATGTATAGACTTTTCTCAAAGTAACCCAAAATACACCAAACAACCAATATATTCTACATGATTGTATTTTAAATTTTATGCTACCATACATGTGCTACAAATTTTTGTACACTGGGATTGTTCACATTTATTATGATGGTTTATAGATCAAATCAAATCAAATCACTTTTATTGTCACATCACATGTGCAGGTACACTGGTACAGTACATGTGAGTGAAATTCTTGTGTGCGAGCTTCACAAGCAACAGAGTTGTGCAAAATACAATAATGTAAAACAAGCAAAATATAAAAATGGCTAATCTAAAAAGTAATAAATATATGTACAATATGTAAAGGTATATACATATTGTATATATACAAATACTATTTAAGATGAACCCTTAAATAGTATTTGAGTCAAACTGACCCGTTTCAAATAAAAAAAAATACTGCAAGTGTACATTTTTTCTACTGGAAACTGAGGGGCCTGGGTTATTTTCTGTGATAAAAACTTACGAACAAAAAAAAAATTCCTGATCACGCATGCTACTATATCCCACACATTTACATCCTCATATGACCAGGTCTCTAGGTGATGATGATGATCTCAGGCCCCAACTCATCTAAAGGAGGAGCTGCTGAAAGAAACCAGGGGACACATGATGATGGTATCAGAAAACTTTAGTGACCACAAAATTACATTCAACAGTTTTTTTTCACATACCTTCTCAAAACAAAGCTGACAACGGTTGGAACACGTATTAATCTTAATGAAGACATTGTCTCTAATAATTTTTTTTCCAAAACATGCAAGATAATCTTCAGTATAGTTGATTTTTAACATTGTCCATCATAACCTTATGACAAAAAAACAAATCACATGTGTTGTGTTCTGGAAGAGACTGATTACAACCATTAAACACATGTTTTCTCTACCCTTTACTATGAAATAAAATTTTATTTCAGACGTATTTAAAAAATGTATGCCTTTTAGCGAATGTTGAAACTGTGAAACTGTACATACAATGTCTCTGTGTATTGACAGGACTAACTGGGATATCTTTGAACATCAGGACCTGGAAATGTTCGCAGACAGTGTTCTCTGCTACATAAAACACTGCATAGACACTGTTACAGTAAACAAATGTATCTAGGCTTGTCCCAACCAAAAGCCTTGGATGATCTGGAAGGTCAAGCAGCTGCTGAAGGAGAGGAACATCGTGTTCAGGTCTGGCAACAGGGACCACTACACCACAGCCCGATCCAACCTGAAGAGATGCATCAGAGAGGTAAAGGGGGACTATAGGAGGAGGATTGAGGACCATCTGGAGAGTAACAACAGCCAGCAGGTGTGGCAGGGCATCCAGCATCTAACCAACTATGAGATCAACCTCGGATCTGCGGAAGATGACCTGGCATTGGTGGAGGAGCTGAACATCTTCTTTGCTCGCTTTGAGGCCATGGTACCAGAGGTATTGGAGCCACAGCAGCAGCACGCGGCCGACAGCAGCACCACCCTCACCCTGGAAGAACACAAGGTGAGGCGCACTCTGCAGGCCGTTAAACCGAGGAAGGCGGCAGATCCTGATGGTGTGCCAGGTCGAATATTGAGGGATTGTGCAGAACAGCTGGCTGGGATCCTCACCAGGATCTTCAACAAATCCCTCGCACAGGCGACTGTCCCACTCTGCCTGAAGTCCTCCACCGTAGTCCCCTTGACTAAGAATCCACACCAGTTTGCCTACAGAGCAAACCACTCCACGAAAGATGCTGTAGCATTAGCACTCCATGCTGCCGTAACACACCTGGAGGAGCATGGGAGCTATGTGCGGATGCTTTTCGTGGATTACTGCTCATCTTTTAACACCATCCTTCCACACAAACTGGTGGTCAAGCTACAAGACCTGGGGCTTCCATACAGCACCTACATGTGGATCAACAGCTTCCTCTCGGGCCTTAGACAGAGAGTGAGAGTTGGCCATTGCACATCCTCAGCCCTGAGTCTCAGCACTGGCTCATCCCAGGGCTGTGTGCTCAGTCCACTGCTCTAGTCTTTCTACACACACGACTGCACTCCTGTCCACCAGAGCAACATCTGTGTGAAGTTTGCAGATGACACCACCGTGGTGGGGCTCATTTTCAGGGGTGACGAGTCTGCTTACAGATATGAGGTGTAGCAGCTGTCGTCATGGTGTAAGTCCCATAACCTCCTCTTCAACACTTCAAAGACCAAAGAACTCATAATAGACTTCAGAAGGAAAAAGACAGAGATCCCACCACTAATCATTAATGGGGACTGTGTGAAGAGGGTGGCAAACTTTCGCTTCCTGGGAGTCAACATAGAGGAGATCCTTTCCTGGAGTGCGAACACCTCCGAGCTGCTGAATAAGGCCCAACAGAGACTGTCACACAGAGACTGCTGGTTTCCTTCTACAGAGCCTCTATCGAGAGTGTAACCTAACCTATTGCATATGCATCTGGTACACTAGCTGCACAGTGACTCAGAGGAAAGCACCCCAAGGGATCATTAACACCGCCCAAAAGATCACTGGCTGCCCTCTCCCCACACTGGAAGATCTACACAACACCCCCTTTCTTCAAAAAGCCCAAAACATTATAAAAGATACCTCACATCCTGGCCACTCCCTGTTTGAACTGTTGCCCTCAGGCAGACGTTACAGAGCAATTAGTGTAAGGACTAATAGACTCAAACACAGCTTTTATCCAACTGCAATAACACATCTGAATACTGCTACAAAAAAAAGTGTCCATCACATCCCGTCTTGTATTAATCTATGTGCTGACTGAAGCATGTATCTGGGAAAGTATGTGAATGTTTGTTAACCCTTTAAGACCTACCATAGAACCAAGTCCGCCAGAACTTATATTATATTTTTCCATGCTGTAGTGCCATTTCTGGGAGCATTTTAAGTTGCTATACATCAATACAATCATTATAACCCAAATTTTAATAATATGTATGTATTAAGTGCATAGTAATTACATATAAACTACAAAAAAATTGTAAATCTTTTTTTTTTTTTGTTTTTTTTTTACATATATTTCTAGTTGTTTATCCCTCAAAACTGTAAATAAAAAAAAGTTGCAGAAAATAGTTTCCAACAACAGGAAATTTATTTTGAGTGTCTTCATAGTTTTATTTCTGAAATACACCAATTTTTATATACTGCAGGAGAAACGAAAATAAATATTATAATGCAAATTTGCAAAAAAAAACATCATATGCATCAAAATAAACTATTTCCAGCAGTGCAATTTGAGTTCTAAGCATCCCAGAAACTATACAGAAAGTCATAAGGTCAAACATAACTTTTAAAAACACCAGTATAGGCTTATAAGGCCCTGAAGGTAAAAAACTACATTTCCCCAGAAATGACGTCACTTCCGGTTTCAGGCAGGTAATGGCGGACATGCGATAGTTCGTGCTGATGTTTTTTCCAAAGTAGGAAGTGTTACGGATCGGCAAAGCGTGTTTCTGGAATATTATGTTTTTATTGCTGCAAGTGCTTTTTATGCAATTTTTGCAAAGCTACATATGGAAGGAAACCGTGACCTAGGACAAGCTGATGGCATAAGATGTAAGTACAACTCCTCCGGTTTCGTATGCAAAAAAAATTATTGCGCTAGCTTACATGGTTGCAGTTCTACAGCGATTTAAAAATAGTTACGCAAAATGGAGCGTGCCGCTCTGACCGGCTTTAAAGGGTTAATACTATTTTTTATAAGCACTTTAAGTATTTTATTTATTGATTTTATTGAATTTTATTGTTTTATTTATATTTTCATATTGTGAGGGATGATGCACTGATCGGGGACCATTTTTAATTTTGTTGTACCTGTGACAATGACAATAAAGACATTCTGTTTCTCCAATTGTCTAGAATTCCAATGTAGGATTTATGAACAGGACCCCCTCATTATTACTGGATTTTTCTTTAAATTATATTCATGCATAAGTAATTTTATCTTTTTCTTATTACCTGTACAAAAATATGGCCTTGTTTCTACAGCCACTCTGTCCTACTTTCATATATATGTCACAAATAGTTTTATTTGTCACAAACTATTTATTTCTTGCTGCTGACTCTTTGCAGTGCTCTGCTTTTTCTGGGTGTGAGCTCTGCAACTGAAACAGGTGACCAAACATGACCATTATAGGTGACTGTATTTTTGAGTCATATAAATCTGTTGCCAAAGTAACAAAGCATTAAAGGGGGGGGAGAGAGAGAAAAAAATAACTGACTTACTTGCCACCGCAAAAAGAAAAAAAAGGCCTTTTCCGTTCCTATGGTCCATCCACTGTTGTGCCAAACACAATTTAAATTCAGCTCTATAAATTCTCTATTGGCTCTTTTTGTTCAGGTGTTTCTATAATTTGATTATTTCTTCATTTCTATTCATGTTATTTCAGTTCTTACATTGTCATACTGTATACCACATATAATGTATAAGGACAGTATGTGTCTAGTGATATGTTGTGAACCCTAATGACTATAGTATAATTAAAATGGAGGGGCATGTGCCACGCAGTACAGCCAGCATAGGCACATAAATGGCCTTTTTGAGCTCTTCTGCACACTGTGTCACAACACCAGTGGCAACACCACTCATCCAATATCCAAAACAGACACACGCAGTAAAGGGAAAAGGTAAACTGGTCTGAGTGTGGGACAAGCTGCACCCAGCAACAGTTGCTCCCTCACCTAGATGCCCCATTCAATAGGCCTGCAGGCAACCATAAGCCCCCGAGGCACAGATCGGATAGCCCAGTGTGGTCCATCCCACTCTATGCGTTCAATAATTATTTTATTTTATTTTTTTCATTTCACCTCTGTCATAAGACATTCTTGTGCTTTTTTGTTGTTTTTCTATTTTACTTTGTTATTTACAGGGAAGAATTGTCAACAAGTTACATGGTAACCTTCACATCTAAAAAAGGCAAAGACAGCTTGTCTTACCAAATTGTCATAGTTCCAGCAGTTTGATTAGTTGAGTCCTCAGTAATCAGAATTTTCTTGGGTAAAACCTCTATGATAATCACAACAGAGTCAAGAAACCTTGCCTATGAGTTTCATTCAGAGTAACTGGTGGTTGAGCTTGTTACGTATATAGTGTGTATAGTGAATATATATATATATATATATATATATATATATATATATATATATAGTGAATAACAGCTTAAGAATTTAGATGTATAGACGGTGTTTAGCTAGTAAAAATAAATCAAATCAAAATTTATTTAGATAGCACATATTAAAAACAACAAAGTTGACCATAGTGCTTCACAGTCAGTAAAAGCATGAGACAGTTAAGACAAAACAATAAAAACAGGACAGGAAATAATAGGTGACAACACAACAAGCCAGATAACAGCCAACTAGTTAGAATCAAAAGCAAAAGTAAAAAGACGTGATATAAAAGACTGGATAGATTCAGCGGTACGAATATGAACAGGGAGGTTATTCCAGAGTCTAGGTGCTACAGTTGCAAAGGCCCGGTCACCTCTCGACTTCAGTCCAGACCTAGGTTGTGCTATGAGCATCTGATTGGACGATCTAAGTGCTCTATTGGGATTGTACAAGTGGAGGAGTTTGAAAAGATAGCTGGGCGCTAAATTATTTAGAATTTTAAAAGTGAACAAAAGAATTTTAAAATCTATACGATATTTAACAGGGAGCCAATGTAAGCTGGCTAAAATTGGAGTGATGTGATCATAGATTCTAGTACCTGTTAAGAGACGTGCAGCTGCATTCTGAACTAAGTGAAGCCGGTAAAGAGAAGAGTGTTAGAGGCCCGAGTAGAGGGAGTTACAGTAGTCCAATCTGGATGTGATAAATGCTTGGATAAGCCTTTCAAGGTCCTTTAAAGGAAAGAACGGCTTTGCTTTGGATATCTGACGCAACTGGTAAAAGCTGTTCTTTACCACAGTGGAGACCTGTTTCTCAAGTTTAAAAGAGCTATCCAGGAACACTCCAAGGTTTGTTACAGTGAGTGAGAGATGGCTATTTAAGTCCTAAGATAAGTTGGGTCACATGGACTGCGTGAGACAAAAACAAAATTGGGCATCTCAGCCAGGGTTGCTTTCACAGTCACAGAGACAACAAGTTTTCAGGTGAAAGATGAGAGGATAAGGAAAAACATGCCTTCCCTTCTTGGTGCTGTTCCCCAGGATTGGACACGACAGAGTGCTCAGAGGCCGGGACCAGCTTGGGGCACCAACAAAGGGAGAATTAAGTGTAAACTATGATTTCTCCCCATCAGTTTTAACCAGTCTGATAGCTGCACATTCTCATATAAAACCTTGTATACCGCTAAGTTGAGGAACTCTCTTTTGGAAAAACTGACTGTAGCTAACTGTTACAGCCTGTGGTTTTCTGAACAGAAGAGATCCATGTACCCGATACTCTTTAATTATTCAATGCGTTAATAAATAATAATCGTAAATGAAGTTTTTTGGCTAGTGATTCCTCAAGGTGGATAAACAAACACGCTGACAACCTCTGACCACGGAGTCCAATCAAACCACAAGCTACAGGATCTGTAGTCCTGCACTGTTAGCCACCAAAAGAAGCTAAGGGAACTGAATCAAATGGTGGACAATTAAATTCAATTTAGTTCATTTTTATTAATTTAATGCCAAAGCACAACAACAGTTGCATCAAGGCTCTTTATATTGTATAGACCATACAATAATACAAAGAAAATAAAGAAAACCCCAACAGTCATATGATCCCTGTTGAGCAAGCAATTTGGCGACAGTGGGAAGGAAAAACTCAATTTTAACAGGAAGTGACCTCCAGCATAACTAGGCTCAGGAAGGAGTGCCTATCTGCTACTACCGGTTGAGGTGAGGAGAGGAAGACATTAAGATTAGATGGGGCCTGATTATTCAAGACCTTGTATGTGATGAGAAGGATGTTGAATTCAATTCTGGATTTAACAGGACCAATGAAGAAAGGGAGAATACCAATAGGAGAAATATGCTCTGTCTTTCTAATGCCTATCAGTATTCTTGCTGTAGAAGGCCTGTAGTATGTAAGCAATTAACAGAGATACAGTGGCTTGCAAAAGTATTTGGCCCCCTTGAACTTTTCCACATTTTGTCACATTGCAGCCACAAACATGAATCAATTTTATTGGAATTCCACGTGAAAGACCAATACAAAGTGGTGTACACGTGAGAAGTGGAACAAAAATCATACATGATTCCAAACATTTTTTACAAATAAATAACTGAAAAGTGGGGTGTGCGAAATTATCCAGCCCCCTTTGGTCTGAGTGCAGTCAGTTGCCCATAGACATTGCCTGATGAGTGCTAATGACTAAATAGAGTGCACCTGTGTGTAATCTAATGTCAGTACAAATACAGCTGCTCTGTGACGGCCTCAGAGGTTGTCTAAGACAGCAGTCCCCAACCTTTTTTGCGCGACGTATCGAATCGAAATCGAATCGGATTGAAAAATTAATCGTTAGATTAATCGATGCATCGAAAAATTAATCGCTAGATTCATCGATTAGGAAAATAATCGTTTTGCCCAGCCCTAATTGGGAGAAACAACACCATGAAGTCCAAAAAACACACCAGACAGGTCAGGGATAAAGTTATTGAGACATTTAAAGCAGGCTTAGGCTACAAAAAGATTTCCCAAGCCTTGAACATCCCACGGAGCACTGTTCAAGCGATCATTCTGAAATGGAAGGAGTATGGCACAACTGTAAACCTACCAAGACAAGGCTGTCCACCTAAACTCACAGGCTGAACAAGGAAAGCGCTGATCAGAAATGCAGCCAAGAGGCCCATGGTGACTCTGGACGAGCTGCAGAGATCTACAGCTCAGGTGGGGGAATCTGTCCATAGGACAACTATTAGTCGTGCACTGCACAAAATTGGCCTTTATGGAAGAGTGGCAAGAACAAAGCCATTGTTAACAGAAAACCATAAGAAGTCCCGTTTGCAGTTTGCCACAAGCCATGTGGGGGACACAGCAAACATGTGGAAGAAGGTGCTCTGGTCAGATGAGACCAAAATGAAACTTTTTGGCCAAAATGCAAAACGCTATGTGTGGCGGAAAACTAACACTGCACATCACTCTGAACACACCATCCCCACTGTCAAATATGGTGGTGGCAGCATCATGCTCTGGGGGTGCTTCTCTTCAGCAGGGACAGGGAAGCTGGTCAGAGTTGATGGGAAGATGGATGGAGCCAAATACAGGGCAATCTTGGAAGAAAACCTCTTGGAGTCTGCAAAAGACTTGAGACTGGGGCGGAGGTTCACCTTCCAGCAGGACAACGACCCTAAACATAAAGCCAGGGCAACAATGGAATGGTTTAAAACAAAACATATCCATGTGTTAGAATGGCCCAGTCAAAGTCCAGATCTAAATCCAATCGAGAATCTGTGGCAAGATCTGAAAACTGCTGTTCACAAACGCTGTCCATCTAATCTGACTGAGCTGGAGCTGTTTTGCAAAGAAGAATGGGCAAGGATTTCAGTCTGTAGATGTGCAAAGCTGGTAGAGACATACCCTAACAGACTGGCAGCTGTAATTGCAGCAAAAGGTGGTTCTACAAAGTATTGACTCAGGGGGCTGAATAATTACGCACACCCCACTTTGCAGTTATTTATTTGTAAAAAATGTTTGGAATCATGTATGATTTTCGTTCCACTTCTCACGTGTACACCACTCTGTATTGGTCTTTCACGTGGAATTCCAATAAAATTGATTCATGTTTGTGGCTGTAATATGACAAAATGTAGGAAAGTTCAAGGGGGCTGAATACTTTTGCAAGCCACTGTAAACTGATCATATTTAGGATTGAAGCATTAATAAATGGTAGAACTTGTTAGAGCAGTCTTGTAGGAACTGGGTCTAAAAGACACATAGATGGTTTGGAGGAAGTAATTACTGAAGTTAACTCAGAAAGATCAATTGGAGAAAAGTACTCTAAATAAGTATCAGTAATGAACCAGAAGTGAAAGGAGCCAGAAAGCTAAAATTTTTTTTAGTGTTATCAAGCTTGATTTGCATGTAGAGCAGCGGTCCCCAACCTCTGGGCCCCTGGGGGTTTGGTACTGGGCTGCGAGAGTTGAGGCTCGGGTGTGAAATTCATGGTTTTCATGGTTTTTAGCAGTTTTTAGCGTTACTTTTTTTTAAATCGTTTTTATCATTAACTCGGTTTCCCTGGGTCTTTTCCTGTGTTTTATGAATAAATCTTCGAAATTCTTTTTGGTACCGGTACTGGTTTTATTTTGTTGTATTTATCCATGACAACTTAAAGGCCGGTCCGTGAAAATATTGTCTGACGTAAACTGGTCCGTGGCGCAAAAAAGGTTGGGGACCGCTGATGGAGAGGCAGCTGATAGGTGACTAAAGGCCAAGCTGGCATACCTTTCAGGACTTGGAAAAGCCTTTATTTCCACTTCTTCTACAAGAATGACTTAATGATTTACAAGGTCTGACATGTGGTTTTAGCCTCAGTTATTTGGCACTTTATTATGTATTTCACCACTATTATAATTTTTAGGAACATTTGTTTTCTAACGTTTGATAAAGTTAAAAATAATGTTTTTAGTTGTAAAATAATGTCTGAACTTCATTTTAAAAACATGTTTACTCCTCAGAATGTTACTCAAGCTGCTGGCTAAGTGAAGATACCACAATAATTAGTTTATCCAAGAGTCACAGACTTAGACATGCTTACCTTTGCAGTCTGCATGGCTTGCATATTAATCCTCACATACTGTTCTGGTCAAGCAGTAAAAACTATTGTACTTAAATTTGATTTGGTTTCTTTTATATAGGGCCAACACAGCACAACAATCACCTCAAGGCCCTTTATGTTGTGAGGTAAAGACCCTACAGTAATCCAAAGAAAATGCATAAGTACTGCAAAGGGTTGATTCTCTTCTACTTATCCAAGGCTGTGGGAGCCTATTCTAGCTTTCAATAGAGTATATTGATTTGTTTAACAGGTCAGTGAATTTTAAATATGAAACAAAAAAAAAAGTATTAATAATGATAAGGCATTTATGTTCCCATATTTGACTCCGGTAAAAATGATGTTTCACAGGGAAATTCATAAGTTGAAGTTCAGTTAGGAAGAATGTTGTGAAACTACTTCTTCAAAATCTGACTAAGGCTGTTAGCCAACAGGTGATAACCATGATAATGAGTTTATCTACCAGTCCCAGACATAGACATGCTTTTCTTTGTTATCTGTATACTGTCTATGTTAACCATGATTTTAAAAAAATTCTTCAAATCTGTCTTTTTTTAAATCATTTTTTATTACCTGTACAACACTACTTGAATAGAGATTCAACTGACATGCTGATAAAACTACTGGTGGTGATGTGATTAAATGTATCATCAAATGCCCACTTTTTCTGACAGGGTTCCAAGATAAACATCAAATGGTAATATACAAATGTGCAACTAAAAATGTTTGTACATTTCAGTAGTTTTCTGGATATGTGTCATGGATTTCTGTAAGGGACTCCCAGCTGAGACAGATAATGGAGTCAGAAAGTGCAGGTAAATGACAGCACATGCATACGAATTAATTTGACTTACTTTATGGTCCCAAGTGGAGAAATTCCAGTGGTTTATTATCCAATCTAAATCTTGAATTGTGATCTAATCTTTAAACAGACAAAGTTGATATCACTTCTACTAAAATTCTGAAAAAGGTACCCCTGGCTATTGGTTTTCAGATTTTCTATATTGTCAGTAATTTATTGTCTACTGCCTCTGTTCTAGTGGTTTAAAAGTGTGGCCCGGATGGGAATTCAGGAGTAGGTACTCATAATTCTCACGGACTTAAATGCCTCAGTAACTTAAGGTGTTCACAGTTAATCTCATGTGATGTAAATTAGGGGTGGGTTGTTTACAGCGCTGTCTGTTTTTTCCTTTTACTTACTTCCGAAAAGAAAGCCTCATTTCTGCTGTTCAATAGGCTACTGAACAAATTTAAACTCATGTAGTGGTCAGTACTGAACAACGATCATGTGTCTGTGTCAAGGCACCTCTGACCTCTGTGTGTCCTCTGTTTCTTATATGCACCGTATGTCATCAGTCATTTGCTGTGTTACTACTGCTTGTAGATTTTCCATAATCATTCAAATACCACCAGGACCCTGTTTTCTTAGGAACCTGGACAAATGTGATGGGACACAAACAGTTCTCGTGACAATTTCAAGGTATCACTTGAACATAAATACAACATGTACACTTTCACTGTTTTAAGAGTCCCAAAAAATCACAATTTCCCTTGATTTGAACCACACTGGTGGATCTAAAATCTCAATGGACATGGGTCAGGTTTTAACGTGAACAACCTCCTCAAACTTATTATTTGTAACACCCGTATGATAGCAAAACATTTGAAAAGGGTTTCAGTTTTATGTAATGCATGTTATATGGTATTAATATAGCAAATACATGAACAAAGGTATAATCCAGTGAGAAAGAAAGTGTAAGTACTGCTCCTGAAGATCCTTAGACTCCTTCTGCAACAATATGAAGTAACCTTATTTGCATACTATGTACATACTATACCTGAAAAGAAGTAGGTGGAACCAGAGTCACATTTCAGGCTAAATAGATGATATTTCTGGTTTATTTGCTGCCCTCAAAAATACCCCAAACAGTAAAATGGGTCAAATTTTACCCAAACAGTATGTAAGGGTTAAACAGTTTTCTTTGTGGAATTACAGTTGTCGTCATCTCAGTGGTCGGACGTCAGATGTTGTGTGTTGTGCAGTGGATGATTTGAATTGAACTGCAATGCTATCATGTGGTCAGATAGCTGTACGACAAGCTGGTTTGATATCATGTTTTTATTTGTTTTTAGGTAAAGGACTTTGAAACTGCGTAATAAAAACTTATGTTGACCATCCTTGAGCAATTTTTAGAATTGATGGTCATGCTGCTTCATTAGTATTTCATGCATTTTCATCCTGTTATTTAAAAGAGAATTATCTACGGATTATCAACTAAATCAAATAAATACCATCTCGATATGAATTTAACATCGACAGCCCCATCATGTGTCCAGAAAATTAAACTGCAAGTCACCATTCACATACGATAACATACTAGACCCAGTTATGCATATGGAATTATACACTTTTTAAGAGTACAGCATCAAATCACTTAGAGTTCTGGGCCATTGATCTGGTTAGTTAAGTAGCAGAGGGGATTGTTAATTGGACTAGAGGGGCAACAATGAGACAACCTTCAAAACTGGAATGGTTTTTCACATTTGCATTGTATAAAGTCATGTACCTGACTTTGGCCAACCTTTTTCTTGTGGCTACACTTTGTCCCCAAGACTCAGGCTGCAAATTCTAAAATTCTGCTCTACTCTTATGCCCCCAGAGGATTCAGTTTTGATACACTGGAGGACATTCAGTGAAAATGTGACCCAAATGTAACTTTAAATTAGTTCCGTTTATTTAATATGTATTTGATAAAACATTATTTTGAATTGACAATGCGTGAGAAATCATTCCTATTATCAGAGCTTTTTCTTTTCTTTTCCCTGTTTAACAGGGGCAACACATGTTAATGAACATCAGTATACCAAACATATCAAGAGCAAACATGCCAGATTATAGCATAACTGATAATTTACATCTATAGCCCTAGGGCACATCACATAGAACTTTATAATAAGGAAAAAACATTCAGATATTCTACTAACAGTCTTTAATTCATGCCTGTTTTTGTCATATAAGTTAAAAATGGTCTCCTTTATTGCCTTTGTTAAACTATTACCTTTGGCACTTCACAGTCCCCTCTAGTGGTGGCCAAAGTGCCAACTCCATGATCTCCATGGTCTTTTGATGAATAAATTCATTTAACCGATGTGGGGCAAGTAAATGTAGAACTTTATATATCAAACGGGCATAACAGAGCCTAAGCCTTCATTATTTGAACTTAAACAATGACTGTATTGTCTTTACTGTACTCTCATCACAGTCACATATCTTAGAGTAACAAAAATAATTTTTTATAAATTATCATTGCATTAGTGTAATGTTGGTGTTGGATCCTGGATATTGACGGAGATTTTTCTTCAGTAACAGCTTTGAGCTTACTGGCGAGGTCAGCAGCTGTTTTGCTTTGTGTTTATCCTTAATAGTACATTTTAACAACGTTTTTGTTATTTAATATTTATTTGTTGTTATTTTGCATTTATTTTTAAATAGATATAAACAATATATTACCCTTGTTCATTGTTTATGACTGAAACTTCTGTGATCAGAGAGCAGCAAATAAATTTACATTAGGTGCTTAAAAAATGAGGGTGTTATGAATAGATATCTATGATATTTGGGGGACACAGACAAATGGGTATCGGCTGTGAGAAAGAACATCATTCATACACCTGCGTCCTGTAAGCACAAAAAATCAACCGTGACTGAAACCATGATCATATAAACAAATACTTATCTATACTGAGTTTTCTATAATAGCAGTTGCACCTGTCAGTATTAAATCTACCTTTACAACACCATGTGATTATACATTAAATTCAAATAGAATACAATAATCTTTTTTTGTTATTTAACATGGTAAAAAATAAAACAAAGTTTGTTTTTGTTAAAAAATAAAATATTGGTTTTCCCACAACATTCATAGTGCTCTACATTGCACTTTCCTGGAAGACTTACCTGTCCACTTCACATGTAAGCAGTGCTCTCTGCCACTATAGTTGACAGGCTCTCCACGTCAACAGTATGCATTTCTGAAATGTGTTCCATCTATCCAAAACCAATAACGCTCCTGCATAACAGAGACAAAAGAGACAATTGTAGACAGGCCATTTACCATTCAATAATGTGTAGTATACCTGTTTTGCATCAGAGCCTCCAATAAATGTAGGTACATAATTATGAGTGGCAAGATATATGACCCTCTGAAGCGCCTGGTACTCTCCGAGGTTGTGTACAGATGTCAGTTTTGCATTTATGGACTCAGTGTCAGGGTTCCTGGGTTGTTGACCCAGTGCTTTCAGTTTTGTCACGTTTTGTTTCTGTTGCCATATCAATGTTCTCACTTCCTGCTTTTCCTGTGTCAGCTCGTCTCTTGTGTCATTAGCCAGATTATGTTCAGCTGTGTACTCTCCGGTCTCTCATTATCATCCTCATCAGTCTGTGTATTTAAGTCCTCTGTTTCCACTCGTGTCATTGATGTTCGTGTAATGTTATGTTGTCATTTCCGCCTCTGTTCAGTCAGCTAGCCATTCAGTCTTTCAGTCAGTCAGCCCTTCATTCATTCATTCAGTCAGTCGTCCAGCCAGCCAGCCCTATCCTACCTCTGTTCTGTGTGTTCACTCCGTTGACAATAAACACCAACCTTCACCTACCTACCTGTGAGTCCAGCGCTTGGGTCCTCCTTCTCTCATCCACGACACTATCCTGACACTCAGTATCTCTATATTGGAGATCAACAGACAGCAGAAAGTTTAAAATATAGAAAAAATTAACGTAAACAGAGCAATAGTAAATGGTGAATCCAAATCACTGTTACCAGAGCCTGAGGTCAAGTCCAGCGCTACGGAAAATAGCATAATAGAAAATAGTAGGTAAGTATCTGTTGCCATATCTAGTCCAACCACTATACCTGCCCCAATAACATAAGGAACATATGGACTTTGATCATTAAATTTCCATTTATTATATTTAAACACAAGATATATGTACTTTTATTTCTATGAATTATTACACACATATACAAATTATGTAAATTATAGTGCAATATTCACCAGCAGCAGCAATTAATTCAGACCTAGCCAGTAGCTTCATGATGATCTCTCAATCTCTGTGAATAACAACGAACCAAAGTGATTGACAGTTTATCAAAGAATGAATAGAAGATAATTAGACTTTATAGCAATCTTTAGTAGAATATATCTTCTTTCTTTACAGCACTAGCTGACGGCTTCAGCTTTCTGTTAGAAGGTGCTGAAAAGCTCTAGGACCAGTGTTTATGTACTGGTTCTTTGAAGTTCCAAAACCAGGAACTAACATTAAAAAACTGACATGTAGGTAATTTAATTCAGATTCTGCGCTTTTTTCTTTCACAAACAACCCCCAAATAAGTGCTTCGTGCTGACTTCTTCTCCTTTTCACTGTCACCTTAATTTTGCTTATTGACTACTACACAAACAGACAAAAACCACAACATTTTGGGTATAGTTATGATTTCATATGTCTTTCAGGGGAAAACAAAAAACATCACAATAAACGACAAGCTGTGTTCAAGGAGATTAATATACTATCATGGTAACTTCAGTTTGAAATTTTATCAGCTTTAATTGTAGGTTTTGCTCCTCATCTCTTTGGTTAATGGACATGGCAGCGTCTTTCTTTATTACTTCCTTTCCTCTAGCATGATTTTATCTTGCTTATTTAATAACATCCTGCATTTTAGGTTATCCTCAGGGTCAAGCTTCTGCATTCTTTTAAGTTTTGTGTTACGACCCGTCTAGGGGCCAGGTCATAACATGAGTGAAGCACACCCCCAAGACCCAAGCAGCACAGGAAACAAATCTGTTCGTTACAGTGTGATTTATTTACAACAGGGGTGGGCAATTAAGCTTTTACAAGGGGCCACATGAGAAACACGAGTTGTGTCAGAGGGCCACATCAACAACAACTTGAACCTAAGTCTCCTCAACTTTCTTCCATTGTAAAATTCACTAAATTACATATTACGAATAGCTGGTACTGGTAATCAGAAGAATAAAACTAAAATAAAATTCTGTAAATATTTACATTGGGCTATGCTATGTGAAATTGTGGTGCATAGGTCAAATAAAACAAAAACAACCAGTGAATCATTGTTATTTAATTTTAACTTGTTTAAGTCAACAAACAAGAAGTTTATAGATTATAGAAATTTATAAAAATGCAACAATACAATACAACTCAACAATAATAGATATAGAGAAAAAACCCAACAATCATATGACCCCCTATGAGCAAGCACAGCACATCCGAGGTGTGCTGATAGTGTTAGTGCAGCTGTCCCTTTAATAGTTCTGATACCTGGTGACATCACAGGAAGCAGGAAGTAGTAAGGTTTAGTGAAGTTTGCACATGGCCAAGGAGACTGCCATGAATCCACATGCACGGCGAACAAGAGGTGGTCTCGCCCATAGTAAGAGATGGGCAGTTATATTCACTTGTATGGCCATTAGAGCAGTCCACATAGAGGTCATACAATCTCTGGACACCTCATGCTTCATCAATGCCCTCAGGAGGTTTCTAGCTATTCGAGGTCCTGTGAAACAAATACGTTCGGACAGAGGCACAAACTTCGTGGCTGCGTCAGCTGAACTAAAGATTCCATCCAATATTGACTCCAGGTCTGTTGAGAAGTACCTAGCAGGAAAAGGCTGTGCATGGGTCTTTAACCCTCCACATGCATCTCACATGGGTGGCGCATGGGAGAGGATGATAGGAATAGCCAAAAGAATCCTCGATTCAATGTTCCTGCAACTTGAGACATCAAACTTGACGCATGAGGTCCTTACTACGCTGATGGCAGAAGTGGTGGCAATTATCAATGCCAGGCCTCTCATACCAGTATCTACTGATCCAAGTGACCCAGTT
This sequence comes from Pelmatolapia mariae, assembly GCF_036321145.2. NCBI lineage: Eukaryota > Metazoa > Chordata > Actinopteri > Cichliformes > Cichlidae > Pelmatolapia > Pelmatolapia mariae. Next base: position 58,736,402 of record NC_086229.1, on the reverse strand, counting down.
CTACTCACCCCAGCCACTCTCTTAACTCAGAAGATGGGTACGCCATCAGCTCCACCTGAAGACTCCAATGTCAAAGATATGTATAAACAACAATGGCGTCAGGTGCAGCATCTGGCCCAGACTTTCTGGAGCAAATGGAGACGACAGTATCTTTCTTCACTGCAGCCAAGAAGGAAGTGGCAGGACAGTCAACCCAATCTGGAGCCTGGGAGCATTGTACTTCTCAGAGATCAGCAGCTCAAGAGAAATGAATGGCCTCTTGGAGTAATCACCCAAGTCTTCCCTAGCCAGGACAATAAGGTCTGTACAGCGGAGGTGAAGGTATCCAGGCAAGACGGGACAAAAGTATTTTTGAGACCTGTGTCAGAGCTCATTCTTCTGTTACATCCAGACAAAAACTGAACTGTTACTCTATATGTATATACATATATAACCATGCATAACTGTTCTGTATTGTATGTTAGTTGTGGCATTCTATCATGCCAGGCGGGGAGTGTGCTGATAGTGTTAGTGCAGCTGTCCCTTTAATAGTTCTGATACCTGGTGACATCACAGGAAGCAGGAAGTAGTAAGGTTTAGTGAAGTTTGCACATGGCCAAGGAGACTGCCATGAATCCACATGCATCTGCCCTCAATCCTTCGTCTTTTGGAGCATCGTCTGTATGTATATTGTTTATTTGATACTTATCTGTAGTTCTGTGGTTGTATTTTATGACAGGAGGGAAGTTTAATGTGTAACTTTGATACGTTGTTGAAGCCACATGTTTAGAGCACGGCTAATGCTTATTCTTGCAGCTAAAGTGCTATGACATGTTGATTTAGATTATTGTAGACTTGTAGGTACAGTGTGTATGTAAGATTTGAAGAATATACTGTAATTGTAATTGTGTTATGTTTGTTTCAGTTTCACACTTTCTACATCATTAAACCTGTGGACAAAGAGTAATGGTCTTCAGAGTCTTGATGGAAGAAAAGTGTTGAACCTTGCTGCCGGTCCCTCTTCTGTGCAGTGTGAAGAGGGAAAGACAGTACACGAGGTCTGCCACCCAATCTTCATCTAAAAACTCTGGGACGTCATGTCCTTTCTTCACACAGAAATGCTGAATCTCAGATCCCAGACACTTTTCAGTACCTTGCTTAGGCTGAGCCGCCTGACAGAGCAGTGATAGCTGATGTTACCATGTTCCATCTCATTTTCCTCCAAAAGAGCAACAAATTGTCTGCAATTTAATGCTCTTGCTCTGATGAAGTTAACTGTTTTAGTTACAACATCAACAACGTGGTCCATCACTGTCTTACACAACACTTGCTGATGTATAATACAATGCAAAAATGCCAATTTCTGCACAGGATTAATTTCTGTCACGTTATCCTCCATCCTGCAAGTCCTGTATTTTTCGCAGTTAGATTTGGACAACCATCTGTTGTTACACCTGCCAGATTGTCCCATTTTAGTCCTAATTTGTCCAAACATGCATTTACCTCTGTGAATAAGTCATTGCCGGTGGTTGCCCCCATACGGGCGACACGGGCGGTTGCCCGGGGCGGCATCGTGGTGGGGGCAAAAAATAAAAAGTAAAAAAATAGCTCGTTCTCATGCTGCCCCGATGTCATGCCAGCGCATATTGGGAATGCCATGGCCACCAATTGGTTTTCTATCGCCCATTTGCTGGGAGTAAGGGCGCCCTCCGTTTGCGAGGTGCGCCTGCTGCTTGCGGCACAGGGAGGAGAGGGCGGGGCGGCGGGGGATTCTCTGGCTAGCTGGAGCAGCATCTAATAACCAACTCGCACAATAAAACAAAATAAAAACAAACCAACAAACACGAAAACACCAGACATCATGATACAGACTTAAATTTTGCACCGATGTTTTTTCAAAATTCTATATGCGAAAAGTGAGCGTGAGAGCCCTCGGTGCGCCTGCTTGCTGCTGAAGTCAACCCTCAGAAGAGGGAGTGTTCGCCCAGGGCGCCAAACAGGCTAGGACCGCCACTGGTTGCCCCTTTCATTGACTGCATGGCTGCCAGCTCCTCCGTCACTTATAAGTCTGCAGTTATTCCACCTAAGAAGATGAGAAGCTGGGCAGCATCATGCACATGATACCGGCCTCACACGGGCCGGAAAGGGATGCACAAAGGGCCGGATGTGGCCCGCTGGCCATAATATGTCCAGGTCTGATTTACAAGCTATATCCCAATTCATAGGCCGCATCCTTTGGAGGACCCGGCTTTTGTGGTCTACGTGTGCCGGGTCAAACACCGAGAAGGCTGGAAGTGTGAGACTTTAAAATAGGACATTCTAGCCTTCAGATTTCAGTCGCTAGCTGTCTCAGTGGAGTTTAATAAACTGCTCCTTGCTTGCTAAAATATAACATGAAATTGGAGTAAGTTCTCTACCACCTGTCGTGGCCTGGGTCTGATGACCCAGTGCTCATGTATTTCTTGTATATGTTTATTTTTCCGTATGTTATGTTTTGGTGGTTTTCTCTCCCTTTTTGTCCTCCTTCTCCCTGTGTACTCCCGGATGTTTTGGGCGCGCTGAGGGGACTGCGACCCGGAAGTGTTGCCACACTGGAGGCTGCTGCACCTGCCGCTCGTTAGCCTTCACCAGCTGCAGCTGGTAGCCTCATGAAGAGCGTCCTATTTAAGAAAGTGGCGGAGCTCCAGTCAGCGTGGGATTATACTATGTCAAACCTGTAAAGTACCTCTGTTGATAAGTGTTATGTGAACGACATCGCTACTGTGGGTGTCCTGCTGTGTGTTTTTGTATCACCAGGAGTCGGGAGCGAGGAGCGTCATCACGAGGGGAAATCACGGAGCGGAATTTGTACATAGTTGTTGCTTTTGTCCACTCACCATAAATAAATCCACTGTCCTTCACTAAAGAGTCTCATGTTTGGGCCCTACTTTCCTCAACTCCACGGTCTGCCATCGCTGACCGTGACACAATCTCACACTTCTGTTTAATCACTTTTCTGTTTGACATTTATTCAGCTGTGTGAAAACTATAACTTTAATCTCAGCCAAACCGATTTACTGAGGAACAAATAAAACACTGAAAAAAAAAACAAAAACAAACAATAACATTTTAAAAATAGAAAAAAAAATAGCATTCACTGACTTTCAGCTTGTTGTGTTTGTGGATATATTATTGACTTTAATTATCCATAAAATCATCACATTCTCTGTAAGATTAAGGCCGACTATTGAACGGTGTATATTTTCAAGTTTTTAAAACCAAGTTAACACTGAAAGTACAAACATCACTAATGTCACATAATTTTGCCGACATGTGACCAACAGTAATGTTTTAATGTTCATTATTAAACATTCGCACATAAATAAGTGACATAAAATTCAGTACTTACTTTTAAATGTTTACTTTTCGGCCGCCCCGCTTTAGCTGTCCACCGTTTTTTAGGCAAAATTATCCACACCCACCGCTGCGCTATGAATTCTGGGATATGTTGGGCCACGAAGGATACACCAACCCATCCTTCAAATCCATGGAAATGAAGGACCCATTTGTCAGCCACATTTCGAGCAGCCTTTGAATTGGGACAGTCTTCGTTGCGTTGCTGTGATGTAATCGGCCTTAAAATGCGGCCTTCAAGGCTGCAGACCCTGAATTGGGATACAGCCACAATGCTAACCACTGTGCCACCGTGCTGCCCAACCTCAGTCATATTTTATTTTAAATGAAGAAGCTTTAGTATTTTAAAAGTAAGCTATCCTAATAATTACCACAATTTGAGCCCATAGTGAAGAGCGAACAAGACGTGAAACCTGTCATCTCATTTGTGGCTATTCCAGCGGATTTTTTCAACTACTGTAGTAAATCTTGTCCATTTTTAGTTTGGGGGTAATGTATTATTTTCTTTCTTAACTTCTAAAATTTTGTCTTGAGGGGGCAGGATGTTTGTTTAACGGGGCGTTGCCCCCTCTTACCCCAGCTGGCCCCAGCGCAGGACACTAATGAGAGAAACTTAGAGGTGCAACTCCAAAAGTTGATTTTTTTCATCTGGACGTAGCGTTTTCAGTGGGAGAAACGTTTCGTCACTCATCCAAGTGACTTCTTCAGTCTCAATTCCCCAATCTTATAAACAGTACATTTGCATATAACTGAAACCAGCCCACTGAAGGAACAATGGGCTGGGAGGTCAATTCCTCCATCATAATTATGCAAATTCTCATGACCATTGATCAACAACCACTGATCAAGGCCCACTGATCAAAGACCACTGATCAATGGCCACGAGTACCTTGGAGGTGCAAGTTACGCCAGTGGTGAAGCCACATACAGAGAATAATGGCTCACAGGAGTTGCCAGCCACAGAGTTGCGATGATTGCAAAGAAGAAAAAGACCTCCTGAGCATACAAGAGACTTTGTGCAGTAATTGACAATAATTAGAGAAGGGGGACTGAAAGGAAGTTACTGTGAAACTGTTATACTAACCCTAAGACTGTTGGACCATGAGTTAATTATTAGCGAGTGCAATTTGAGCAAAGGCTGGGATTCGCATGTTGCATTTTTATATGGGTATTTTATGTAGTAATTAAAACTACAGAGTAGTTTCAGTTTAAGGGGGGAGGAATGTTATGATGTAACAGTGGGTGGACAGGGTTTTGTCCACCAGGGGGGCAACAGTTTTTGGAGAGGAGGGGTCAGATTTGTTGTGCATGCCCCTGTAGGGTAAATAAAGGAATGACTGTGAGGTCGACATAATTTCCGTGGTTCCTTATTGCACAGGATATCACAATTATTTTAGCCAAACTCAAAGATCTTTATATTTACTGATTATGTTCTGATCAGTATGAGCATAATAATCATAATTCTGTTTTTATCTCTTTTACAACATTTAACACAATTTTTCTTACTCAAAAGTATAATGATGGGTTGGCAACACAGTTCTTATCTTCTCAAACTCAGACATTACTAAAGGGGTCAGTAGTGGATCATGTCTACATAGAAAAACTAGAATAGACTGCACTGAAATTTCCATTACCTAAACTACATCTCTCTGCTAACATATTTATCAGACGTATCTCTAATCCTTACTAGCAGATAGGGAAAAGCTCTGTTTTTGCACTCTGAACATTTTCAACAAAACTTTAACACACAAGGCTGCTTTGTAAGTCGTTTTATTTCCTCAGCTGTGATGGCAAGGGGCGGTCAAGGGGACTTCAGTCTCTCTTTAGTCCATGTTACACGACAGTCCACACAAAGGTGGAACACTTGAGTGTTTTTGTAATCTCAAAGAGGAGATCACAATTTTCCAATATAGCCAAATGGATAGCAAAGGACTGTAGACCGCTAAGCATTGTGGAGGACAAGGGCTTTGCGGATGTTTTAAAGGTTGTGTAACCCAGGTCATTTTTTGAGTATGGGATTTCTGATTATTTGGTAGTCACTGAACGCACCACTGTGCCGTGCGCATAGCCACTCCCTAGTCCAGCTACAGAGTTTTTTTTCTTCCATTCGTCCGGTGAGGCGCATGCTGCTCTCGTGCCCTGTGCGACCTGGAAATTCGGAAAAAGGAGTCTTGTAGCGGTTATGAACGTGAAGCTGAGCTGAATCCAACAGCCATTCGCCATTACATGAACCCCTCTGGTGAGTTAGCGTGCAGCTCCTGTTCGCCTTATTATGCTGCAGCGAGATATCAAATCTACCACTGTCATGTTTGTTAAGGAAGAGGCTAAATATTGTATAATGTGTGTTGTTACCTGACTGTTAGCAAGCTAACTGTTAAGCGAGCCTGGCTAATGCCCTAAAATGGCGGCCGACACGAGGTCAGTTACAGAGTTATGTTATGCCTAAGAGAACAGCATTAATAAACATTGTTAACAGCATTTATGTTCTGTTATATTTTTATTTTGACAAGTCTATATTATTATGGTAAGACTGTTAAATAAGCCGTTAGTGACATGGACACTGAGTCAGTGGTACTGAGACTTATGAACATTTTTGGTTAATTCTTCAGCACACTTGTGTGTAGGCTGGTTTGTTTGCCCTTTTGGTGCCCTGGATCCTGCTGGATGAACTGCCTTGGGGAAGTCTTCATCTGATGTCTCAGCTGGTAGATGGTCTTTGCTGAGGACGGATGCTTCTGCTTGCTGGATGCTATTATTGGATGCTACACCGTTCCAACAGAGCGGTAGGAACAATTCAAAGGGCCCCAACGTGCACTTTTCTTTTCCCTGAGCTCAGGTGATTTTCTTTTGGCCAAAGGACCTTAAAGGATACATATTTGCATTTATTTTTATTTTTATTGGGACCCTGAGTGGAAAGACACTACAGAAAAAGGGTTTATTATTTAAAATTGTGTTTAATAAATGTGTTTATGTTAAGTGAGTGTGGTGTCCATTGTGTGCTGGAAGCCTTACTGTTCCTGTGGTGGAGCAGCTACTACCAATCTCCTTTACGAAACTAGCCTCTGATGGGATACAGATATTTGGGACACATTTGAATTCTTGTAACCTATTTCTAGAGAAACTGTGATTCTGGGCCTAGACATCGGGGTGAAATTGATGATACCGACACCTAGTGAACTGCCCAAGGTCAACAGTCCTGATTTTCAAGCATTCAAGCATTGCTGTAAGTACAGATTGCGTTACAGTTGCATCTCAGGACGCGTCCTACAAGCCCCCAGCGAGAAGCACAATAACAATTCGAATCCACGAACTGTATGAAACGGAGAAAAAGAAAAAAGAAGAGGCTTTAGTTCACACAGAATGCGTGGCTCTGACAGGAGACCACTGGACATCATTGAGTAATGACAATTACCTGGGAGTTACTGCGCATTTAATCACTGAAGCCTGGGGTCTGACATCCTTTGCGCTGACTATAATGAAAACGGAAGAGCGGCACTTTGCGGAGGCTTGTGCAGAGCAGTTCCAGACTGTTGCTCGCAGGTGGAGAATTGAGGAGAAGGTGACAACAGTAGGCACGGACAGTGCGCGCAATATGATCGCCGTGGCTCGCATCATGCCATTCAATCACATGCCGTGTACCGCGCACATTCTACAGAGATGCATCACAGTGAGTCTCGCAGACAGTGGCTTTGTCACTGCGCTGGCCAAATGCCGCAAAATTGTTGGCCATTTTAAGCACAGCCCAACAAACACAGCAGAGCTGAACGCAGAGCAGGTGTCACTGGGGCGCAAGCAGGAGCCGTTGGCCCAGGACGTGCCTACGCGCTGGAACTCCACGCTGGAGATGGTGAAGCGCTTGATCCGCAACCAAACTGCAGTAACTGCGACTCTGGATAAACAAAAGCATAAACTTGTCCTCCTGACGCCTCCAGAGTGGGACAAACTCCAGAGACTGGAGACACTTCTAGAGCCCTGCAGGTGAGCCTGTCATTGTGACCATAATTGTAGGTTTAGATTAAATGTATCAAACATACATCTTAAATCAGTTTTGTTACTATGAAAATGTCTTATTTAAAAAATAAATGAAATCAAATATTTTATTAATATTACCTAGTATTAAAAAGCTTTTTTTAATTTGCTGTCTTATCTGTGTGTGTGTGTGTGTGTGTGTGTGTGTGTGTATTCCACTGCAGATATGTGACTGAACTGCTGGGAGGAGAGGCCTACGTCTCCTGCTCTGTAGTTCTACCAGCCTTCTGCCACCTGCGCTGTGTCATGGAAGTAACTGATGAGGACCCTGCATATGTGGTGAGGTTTAAAGAGAAGTTTAAGGAAGACCTTGCTTCCCGCCAGGAACATACCAACTATGCATGGCTCCAGATCGCAACTGCACTGGACCCACGTTTTAAAGACCTACGCAGTGTGCCCAAGACCGACAGAGAAGCAGTGTGGACCACACTGGCAGGCATGCTGCATGAAGACTCTCCTAGAAGATCACACACTGCAGAAGAAGGTCCAGCCAAGAAGAGGCTGAGCCTGCTGCAGATGGACTCTGACTCTGAGTCAGAGGAGGAGGTACAGCAGGACAGAGCCATACAGCGCTACAGAGCAGAGCCCTGCACTGCCTTAGAGGACTGTCCCTTACAGTGGTGGGCAGCTCATGCAGGAGCCCACAGCCAGCTGGCCCGCCTTGCTCGCAGATACCTGGCCACTCCTGCCTCCACAGTGCCCTGTGAGAGGCTGTTCTCTGTAGCAGGGCACATTGTGAACAAGAAGAGGTCTGCTCTGCACTCAGAGAACGTGGACAAGTTGGTTTGTCTCAGCAACTGGCTGAAGGATGAGTAGACCAGAGGACCGTGTGTTTAGAGCTTGTTCTATGGTTGAATGTGATTTAAACAATACTTTTCACTGTTGTTCATATTTTTTTGCACTAATCCTTACCCAAAAGGATGATTGGAGATTTTTTTCTATTTTGCCTGTTGAATTAGGCCTATGTTCTGTGAACTTGAAGATGTATATGGATAAAACAATGTGCTAGATTTAAACGGGTGGAAAACATTCAGTAAAAATCCCTCACAATTATTTGAAGCCCTGTTCTGCTTGTACTGCTTGTACTCACAATTAATAATAAATAAAACAAACAAGTGTGTTAAAAACCACTATCTGTCCCGATTTTTACACATATATACACATATATTTCGAGTTGCGATTAATCAATTTTTAGGCTGTGATTAATTCGCTTCCAGCACAACACCCAGCCTACGTCAGACCACGCTGAGTGAACGCAGGCCACTCAGCGTGGTCTTAGCATTAAATAACACTAACAAGTGTGTAAAAATCCGCTATCTGTCCGTATGTTTGCACACATTTTGGTCATATTTCGAGTTGCGATTAATCATGATTAATTAATTTTTAGGCTGTGATTAATCAGATTAAAAATTTTAATCATTTGACAGCCCTAGTTAGGACTGATGTTAATGTACACCATTCCCCTTATCAAAGTGGAAGTCATGCTCTGTGTGCTCAATAAAAATATGCTCCCATTCAATACACAGAACAAAAGAAATGGATGAATAACTTCTCCCACTAATGTCAACAGGGTAACTGTAGCCTAAATATCAGCATTACTGGATGAGTAACAAGCCATACATGACTTAAAATCAAAATTATGTTCCATCAGAGTGTAGCTGTTATTGCCCTTTTTGTGTGTATAATGTAATGGGTTTCTGCAGTGATGGTTTTGATATGATTGAATCATTAATTTTGTGCACATTCAGATGTCGGATATGAGCAAAATTTATTGTTTTTTAATTTTTTTAACTATTACTACAACTTCAGATTCTGTTCAATTACAACTTATTTGTTATTTTTATGCACTTATTCTTTTGCATATTTTCAGATGTGATCAACTTTAAAAGTGAAACAATGAATAAATATTACTTTTTTATATTGGGTTGAAGTTTATTATTACCTGTTGCTTACAGGCTGCTTAAACTGTCTGGCCCAGGGACATTTCTTGGTTTGAAAATCTGATCCAACTAAATTTATAACTGCGGTACTATTTTCTGTAGCTGCACAGGCGTGAAACATTGTCAACGTATCCATTTTCAGAGAAGGAAACAATGCTGCCCTTTTCCCCACTCATGTTATAAAAAACATCTATGTCACCAGTTGGGGAAAAAAGAAAAGTATAATTTGTCAAAAATAAGCACAGTAAAATAGACAGACCTTTATTGAAATATGAAGCTTTTTAATTCTTAACGATTGGCTGACAGGACTTCTGCATGAAGTAACAAAGACTGAAAGCAAAACATGTCAACAAAGAAATAGAGAAGACTTCCCAGATAGCAAGACGACATTGAATCTATGTTGATTTTTCATCCGAACCGTCGTATATGGTCGGGGTTGAAATGCCAATGTTGTAACAACATTGAAATACTGTGGTAAACCGACGGTCTTACTATAGAGACGTTGTAACGATGTTGATTCACCGTTGTTTTTTTGTCATTGATATTTGATCTATTTATAGTCGACCAGGTGACAACAACAACATCGAGAAGACGTCTATTTATAGTTGACGATCATTCGGCTCCGGTCACCATCAAAAACCATCGATTTGTAGTTGAGCATTAAATTGCATTGCAACTGATCGGGTATAAAGTACCAGAGAAAGTAGATTTATTGTTCATTTGTTATCAATGACTTGGTCTAGTTCACCAGCTTTAAAAAATCGTGTCTACGTGCAATTTATGTATAGTTGACCGGGAAATTAAAGCAGCGATCACTTGGACTATTCCACAGCACCCCTCTCACATTGGTACACCCCCCCCTCCCCCGGTATTCATTGTCTTCTACAGTAGAGCGGGACATTTGATTTACTCTCAGCGGAACTGACCGGAGAAGGCATCAGTTCATGCACTGCACTGGCCCGCACCACGATTAGTATAAGGTAAGAATGAATGATTTTTTTTTCCTACTCGGTATTTCCATGTTTGCATTTGAATAACATTAAAAAAAAAAACTCGTTAATGTTGTACATTAACGAGTTTTTTTTTTTACTGTTATTTAAATTGTGTCTACTTCTTACAATCCGGCAACAAATAAATTGCACTGCGAACAAAGTATATCAACGAAGAAAACATTATCGTTTCATAATTTCTTCGTTATATTCCCTTACAAAGCTAGCTTTAACGCTTCGAGGTTTCCTTTGTTCTTGCCGTCGCCTCGGCGCTTGACCCAGACTTTCGCTCTGTATATAGTTGCTTAGTACTACAAAAAATTCTAAATCTGTGATATATGATTGATAAACGTAAAGTTAACTGTATAAACGTGTTCAATGACTTTGTTACTTTTGATGATTGGAGAGCACTCGCTTCAATGCGCACACGAAAACTTTAGACTCAGTTTGAAAGCTCACGCAGCATGCCCACGTGACTGTACGTTGCACGCTCACCTAACTTTACGTTGCACGCGTACATGACTTTCCGTTTGTGCCTTGAATAATGAATAAGGCTACGTCCACACGTACCAGCGTATTTTTGAAACCGCTGATTTTTCTATGCGTTTGCACCTTTTGTCCACACGTAATGTATGTCTGGCCATACATTGTGTTTGTATTTCCAGGCACATTTCACGAAGCAGAACGCAGTCTTCAGAGATATCCACGTGAACGCTGTGATACGTCTGACCTTCAGTCCGAAGAAGAAACCCAGACCAGTCTTAAAAGAAAGCACAAGTAAAACCTTTATATTCACAAACATATCTTTGATTGTTAAGAATTTATGATCTTGTCTTTTATACATATCTGTGGTGCTTGCATACTGCAATATCACCACATAATATAGTCCAAAAAGTGGAAGTTTGTAAACTTTTTAAAAATGCAAAGCCTACACTTGTGCACTTGAAAAATTCATTGTATACTGTACCTTCTTGCACGTCTCTGTTTCCTGTGTGTGTTGTTAGAAATCAAACTAACTTTAGGAAACAATATGCCAAAAGCATATTTACAATTACTTAAGACCGTTTTTAATTTATTTTCTTTAGACCAAATCCCCTGTACACATATACGGACTCAGAGGATGAGCAGCCTACAAAAAAACGGTTTCCCCAGGCCCCTCGAGTGAAAATACCAGGTAATAAAATACTGTCTAGTGTCTGTGTACATATCTGTGTCTGACACAAGGAAACTTTTTTGACAAGTTGTCTGTATTCTTAAATACTTAAAAAATTATCTTTTTCTAAACAGCCCTCATCACTCCGCAGTCTGCCCCCCAGCCCACTGATAGCAACCATCATAATGCCCCACCCAGCTTCCGGCACCTTTCGCCACTCCGGCACAAACCGACACAGCTTTGCGATCTCACCAGCATGCAGAGTCTGATGTCTTCCCTATAGATGGTATGCTTTTAAAAAAGCTTTAAAGCTGCATCACAATGTCATTGTACTCTTATCTTCAAAACACCAGTTTATACTCCTGAATGTCATCTTGTTGTGATTTTTTTTTTTTCTGTAGATTCCAGAGACTCTGTGAGGCCACTATTACAAGGCAAGTTTGAAAATCTTGGAATTTCAGTTTACATGGTATAACAAATATATGTGACAGGCAAAAACTAGTAAACACTTTTAGCAGTTACAAGAACTAACAAATGAATATCCAACAAAAGGGAATAGAAATACATTGCACTGCCAATACTTTGGTTTATTCTTTGTATGACTTGAAAATCAGGCTTTAGGGAAAACTAAATGACATGTTTCTATCATCAATTACATGAAGTAAACACACAGGCACTTGCATACACATTTAAGACATGAGACTCGCTAATTCCATCTCATAAAATGTGTCTATAGGTGAGACGCTTTGCGTTGATTGGTGCTGCTGGACCACACTGGAGGTGCGAGTCCGCCGTGTAATGGCTTATGCCATTACAAAGGAGCTGGCCTCTGTACTCAACTGGACAGGGGAAAAAAAAACAAGGACCAGACAAAGCAAAAAAGGGCATTTAAAGAGACAGCGCCGTGCAGATGCATATTTGGTAAGTTTTAACATTTATTGTAGTTTTATGAGCCTAAAGTGAACAATAAAGGGATCAATTGATGTGCTGGGTGCATTTCACATTTCCTATGTCTGTTTTTTGCTATATTACTTTGTCTTTCTTAATAACAAGACTTTCATGTCCGGTTAATCTGGAGATGGAGTCTTTGGTCTTCGGCTTGTTTTGTCCTCGGGTTGTACACTTTGTACAGCCCGAGGACCCATGTTTTCTTTTTTTTTTTTTAAAGGATACACGGCACACCATGCTAAGACATATCGCATTTTCAGCTTATAGCTCTTTGGGAATCAAATGCGGCAGTTTGCTGATTTCCGCCTGGTGACTTTCATGTTTATCAGCCTAGGAGTTTACATACTTTCTCCCTGCTGAAGACAATTAACAAGAGCTTATTCATGTGCTCTAATTCCCTTTTTTTGTGTGTGTGTCTATTTTTTGTCCTAGATGGCCTGGCGCAGCAGGTAGGGGCGAACTCTATGTCTGAGTTGGTCTTTGCTCAAGCAGTCCAGAAATGGCTCAGATATGCTCCAGATCGTACGGGTGGCGCGCAGGACGCCCATCATCCATCCCCATCCCGGAGTAAATAATAAAAAGTGACGTGAAACATAGAAATGTAAATAGGAAACTTTGTCTTTTAATAAAGTATTTTGCAAATGATACATGTCTATTGACCTTTTTTGGTTTTTTGTTTTTTTTCAATAAAAAGCAACTGTGCGAAAGAGGTGGAAAATCAATACCATATCTCAACAGTGTTTCAATATCAGAATCTGACATTGTTTCAATGTCAACAGTGTTAGAAAATATAACGTCGAATCAATGTCAGGTTTCAACATTGATTCAACATCAAAACCTGACGTTGTTTCAACGTTAAAAATGGGTGCAAGAGTGATGTTGGATCAACGTCACACTTCAACGTTGCTTCAATGACGTCGCCTGATATTGACTCAACATTGTTTCAATGTTTCCTTGCTATCTGGGTTCCATTTAAGTCTTTTGTAAAACGCTTTTTTACAGATGATGCTATGAAAAGTTATAGAAGGTTGCAAAATTTATTTTAAGGAGGAAAACACAAATGCGATTTAATCACAGCAGGAGGAAACTCTAAAATACTTATAATGCAATTAACAACCATAGCAACGGTCGTAATGGTAAGTGTAACGGTGGGAAGCTATTGAAGCCATAATTACACTGAATGTAATAACAAAACTCAGGAGTCCAGCGGCAGCTATGACTGTGGCGGCAATGTTGAGATTGCGAGCAGTGCAGCCATGACGTCGTGCACCATCCACATCTCCAGCCACCTTCCTGTCTCTGGCCTGGAAGGATGAAAGCATTTTATACACTTTAAAAACTTTAATATCATCTGACATTTCCAGTGTTGCTTTTACTACTTCTAGTAAGACATTTGTTCGATTATTTTTCTCTTATTCTCACCTTATTTAAGATTTTATCTTACTGAGCTCTGTCCTGTACCATATCGACTTCTTACAGAATTTTCTATTACATTTTGATTTTTATTTACACATTTACCTTAGTTAAATTATTTATCCTTTTTTCATTTAATTGAACTCCTTTCTTCTGTGTAGTTTTAACCTTTTATCATATTTTATGACATTGAGCACATAAAAGATGTCATTTCTAAGAAATTAAAATTTGTTACAATAAACTCACCTTGATGAAATAAATGAGAGCTAGAAGTCCAAGGCAAAAAGGATTTGAGTAGACAAAGCAGCAGAGCGACCAGATGATATGGTCTTGCGGGGTCTCAGGGCTGACTGGTTGCCCGATGTTCACAGCAGTGTTCTGGACCACTCCAGTCTGACCAGGGTGTCCGCCATAATTCACTCCCTGTAATGGCACGGTTTCAGTTGGGCAATCTTGTTGATGCATCACTCAATTCTCAGCTCAGCTGAAATGTGGAGAAGAGAAAGTTTCACAAGAAAAAGAGAGTCACCACAAGTTGTGGCTTTTAAAGCTTTTGGGTGTTGAAACAGGAAGCCCATGACAACCGGCTCTACAGTTGTGTGATTCATCACTACAAAATACAATAACACACTAAGCATGCATCAAACTGTCACATTTCTAAATATTAACCTGCAAAAAAGAAACCCACTGTCAGTCACTAAACCTTTTTCATTAACAGCAATGCCAATTATCGTTTGAGAAATAACCTTTATTAGTTGGAATTAAATGTAATATTGATGTTGTGTTCCTGAGATGATGAAATTACAGTGGGGCAAAAAAGTATTTAGTCAGCCACCAACTGTGGAAGTTCTCCCACTTAAAAAGATGAGAGGCCTGTAATTTTCATCATAGGTATTCCTCATTGCGATTTGTCGGTCGCGAACGAAACAGCTCTCAGAGCTGGATTATTGAACGTCGGGAGTTGGCTCCTTATTGGGAGGCGTGGTTTTTTTTCTCTTTCTCTCACCCTCTCTCTCTCTCTCTCACTTTTTTTCGCTTCATGCCCCATGTGAGCCTTATGTTTGCTGAGCAGAGGGGGAAGGGGCAGTAGTTGCACTAGCACGGGAACAGAGCAGGAGGGAGAGAAAGAGATCCAGGGGCAACAACAAGAGACAACATCATCACATTAGAAAGGTATAGTAATGAAAAGGAGTGACACCAAGAAAGAAAAGAAAAGAAGCAAAATCTGGAACCAATGCAATGGGAAAATAAAACACAGTCAGTTAAGTGTGATAATAATGAAGGTGCCAGTGTGTCTACTGCAACTGTTGCTGCATCTACAGCATCATGCAGTATGCCACCACAACCACCTAAACCAAACCAGAGCTCTATTATAAAGTTTTTGCAGAAGTCTGTGACCCCAGCAAGACAGAACTCAACTTCTCTAAAAAGAGTGGGAATTCCCATCACTACACCCCGCAGTAGAGTACTTTACTCTCTGCCCTCTGGCTTACATGTGGTTGCTAGTATATTCACTGCAAAAATGGCTAGTCTACATTGAGGAAACAAATACTACATTTGATACAAAAAGCACTGAAAACAAGTGAAATTATCTGTCCATGCAGCAAGTTTATTTTACTTAACCCTTGTGCTCCCCTTCGGGGCAGACCCGGACCCCGGGGGTCCCAGAGTACCCCCCACCCTCAATAGAGACGGATGAACGAAAAATGAAAAAAAAAAAAAAACCTGCACAGAATGATCATTCGGGGTCGTCGAGTTCCCCCAGAGCGATTCTAAAGGGGTTCGTCAGGGGATCGGGAAAGAAAACGTAGCACTTGGGGGCCACGCACAGAAGCTGCTGCGGCAGCGTGGGGGTCATTGATACCCCAAGAAGAAGAAGAAGAAGAAGATGAAGAAAAAGAAGAAAACAACACACAGACGCTTCTGAGTTTTATTTTATTTCATTTTAAATTACAGTCACGATACAACTGAGGCAATCTGGTCAACAACGTGGTTGAAAAAATAAAAGTCAACAACGTGGTTGAATCCGCCTTTCAAGACAAACGAATCTCAGTAGATTTGTCAAGAACAGGTTTACATGAAAAAAAAAAAGGTTAACATGAAAAAATATTAACAAACTGTCCGTGTTTCAGGCGCTCGGTGCTGTACAGCGCCTCCTGTGGACGAAACTCCTGCCCGAAACTAGGAGAAAAATTGAAACGGGAGTGGCAGCCACAGAGGGAAATGATGACCTACCCAGGGCATACCATTTAGGGACACGCGCAATGGGGGGGGGTGCGTTTTTAAAACGCGCCCCCCCCTCCCCCCGCGGCTGTATTTTTGATTACAATATCAACAAACTGTCCGTCCTTCAGGTGCTCGGTGCTGTACAGCGCCTCCGGTGGCTGTGAATACATGATAAAAATATCACCGTAGGATGCGTGCATTGAAAGAATCAGCCTTTCGTGACAAATGAATCTCAGTAATCTCCTTTGTAACACTCTGTGACCAGCCGCAGCTGGCCAATTTTCACCACATCCTCTCCCACCAATTTGTCGTAGGCCTCGGTGATGGCGTCGAAAATTTTCCTCGCCGATTTCAGCTCATGCAACAGCGTCTCCGCCACGGTGCTCACCTTTTTTTTTTTTTTTTTGCCTGTCCCGTTTGGATCTTTTGCCATTAGAATTAATGTCTAAAGGCGAAGAAAGATGCCCAACGGATTTACTTTACCAAATGGACCATCCCAGCCTTGCTGTAATGGTCTATTTGATTCACCTTTAATTGTTTATTTTATTTTCACTTGTTGTATGCGGGACAGACTTTACTGGGGGAAAGAAAGGGGAGAAGGAAGGAGGGAAACAGCGGGGAAGAGGGACGGGGAAAAAGGGCAAAAAACAAAAACCAACAGAATAAGCAGACAAAAAAATACATATTGACCACCTGGATCACCTGTTGAGAAAGAAAAAAGAAAACAAGCAGAAGAAAACAAGAGTAATAGAATAAACAACATCACAATGATATATGGGAATATGGCAGTAAATACTAAATGTTAAACATTATTGTGCAGCACGTAAGATTGACAGCGCACAGTGTGCTTTGAGGTAGGAGCCAAAAAGGGTGCAGTTTGTGTGTGTGATCACCCGTGTGTACACCTGTGAGCATGGACGCGCTTGATTTTTTAACCCTTTAGAGCCGAGCGTAGCGCCCACGCTACGATTTGCGTATCTATTTTTAAATCCCTGTATCACTGCAACCACGTAAGCCAGCGCAATAATTTTTTTTGCATATGAAACCGGAGAAGTTGTACTTACATCTTATGCCATCAGCTTGTCCTAGGTCACGGTTTTCTTCCACATATAGCTTTGCAAAAACTGCATAAAAAGCGCTTGCAGCAACAAAAACATAATATTCCAGAAACACGCTTTGCCGATCCGATCAGCTGTTCATAACACTTCCCACGTTGGAATAGAGGTCAGCGCGAACTTTCGCATGTCCGCCATTACCTGTCCGAAACCGGAAGTGACGTCATTTTCGCGGAAATGTAGTTTTTTTTACTGTCAGGGCCTCAGAGCCTATACTGGTGTTTTTAAAAGTTATCTTTGACTTTATGACTTTCTGTGTCGTTTCTGGGATGTTTAGAACTCAAATTGCACTGCTGGAAATAGTTTATTTTGATGCATATGCTGCTTTTTTGCAAATTTGCACTATAATATTTATTTTCGTTTTTCCTGCGGTATATAAAAATTGGTGTATTTCAAAAGTAAAACTATGAAGACACTTCAAATAAATTTCCTGTGGTGGGAAACTAGTTTGTGCAACTTTTTTGTATTTACAGTTTTGAGGGATAAGCCTCTTAAATTTCTCTAACTAGAAATATATGTTAAAAAAACAAAAACGATTTTCAATTTTTTTGTAGTTTATTGCACTTTTTTGCAATTTATGTAATTACTATGCACTTAATGCATACATATTATTAAAATTTGGGCTGTAATGGTTGTATTGATGTATATCAACTTGAAATGCTCCCAAAATTGGCACTACAGCATGTAAAAATATAATATAAGCTCTGGCGGACTTGGTTCTATGGTAGGTCTTAAAGGGTTAAAAGGTTCCTTCATGTAATGATCTGCTAGAGGGTGTGGGGGGCCACTGCCCCGTCCTCCAGGACATGAAGCAGGTGTGGAGGAGATCAAAACTCCAGACATCCAGAGGCCCCCAGAACACAAGAGACCAAGGAAGACCAACAGAGGGGCAGCCGCGCCACTATCCCAGAAAGAGCTGAGGAGAGTCCCAGATGAGGGGTCACTCAGCAGCCGCGGAGCAGAAGCCAGGGGGGGTTGCAGTGACGTGCCCGTGAGCTCCACCGGCAGCCAGCTGTGCCTGAGTGACCGAGCCCCGGGCCGAGAGGCCGAGGGCACCCCACCCCCGAAGTGGCCCGAGCGAGCCCCAGGTTCCAGGCCCCGATAAGCAGCCACCAAGGAGTGAGCTGGTGTGTACCCGGACGCCCACCCCCGGACACAAAGAACCACCAACGCATCGATGTCTGAGGGCGTCTGCCACCGGCAGGGGAAGTGGTGGGGGGAGATAGGCCTCCAAACCTTGGAGGGCCTGAGATGTCCCCAGAGAGGTGGCGTCTGATACCCAACCTGACATATAGACACAGACATACAGGCACACTCAAATACAAACACCCATTCCCACCCTCATGCTCTCATAGGCAATTACTCCACACTCAACCAACGTGGAGACAGACATAAAGAGACGCTGTACACACAATCACACTCCCCAAGCGTACTCTAAGAACCGGGTCTAGGTACCCTTGCCCCTGGAGGGGGAAACTGCACCCAGACCCAGGTGGTGTTACCCTTTTCCCTGCAGTGGGGAGAAGCAGACTGCCCCGACTCCGCAGCAGCAGGGAGGCCCCACACACCAGACCCCAGTCGGACGGCCAACTCCTCCTCCCAGCCCCCCCGCTCCAGCAGGCCGCAGAGACCGGGGGTGTGAGAAGACTCCAAACCTCCCTCTACCCGCTCATATGTAGTGTTGATGTATATGTGTTCTAAGGTGCAATTAAAACCCAGGAGGGCATGGAACTACCTGCCAGAGAGCAGCAGGTAAGCGCATAGCCCCTCCTGATAGCCCTCAATGTCTACGTGTATTTAAAATTGAGAGGTGGGCAACGACGCCAGGGGTGAGGTGTACACCCTGATGGTAATTTGGAGTCCGTGTTGTGAGCCCACCCCCAAGATCCTATATGTATGTGTTATGAGAGTGTGAGTAATGTGAATGTCTAAGTTGTGAGATAAAATTGAGGCAGAGGCAGCCAGAAGGGGACAGAGGGGGGGGATGCCTCCTCTGCACCCTGGTGACACACCCCTACCCCAAGGCCCTGCATGTGTGGGTGATTGTGGTGGAGCGGGAAGAGGGAGGCAGCTGGAGATGGGGAGGGAAGAAAGGGAGGGGCAAGTGACCCCTCCCTGGGGCCAGCTCCCCCGCTGACCCCAGTAGGCACCCCCATGCTCTGCAACCCGCCAGGGAAAGGGGGAAGCTTCTTCAGTTCTAAGGTCAAATGGCCGAGAGTCCCAGATTTAAACCAAGTGGGAGTATCCCCCCAAAGAGGGACAAAGGACCCCCTGGTGATCCTCTAATCACATGAGCCAAGGTGTGAAAGTGGGTGTGGGACCTAATCAGCCAGGGTTTCGGGTGTGCTCATTGTGAAACCTGGCCCCACCTTGTCATGTGAATTCCTGAGGTCAGATGGCCCAAGATGTGAGTGGGCAAAGCTGGAGTTATTCTGTCTTTGCTGCACAGCTGCCTCTTCTTCTCTCATTCTCTCTCCCTCTCTCTCCTGTTTCTACTTCAATTATGAAACTAATCAATGATCAGCTGATCACCTTTTCTCTCTTGTTTGTTTATCGCCCACTTTGCACCAGAAAGAAGAAACCAGCGGAGGTCGCAATAAACAACAGCAGCACGTTTAAGCTTGATCAGCTGTTGTTAGAATTTATTTAATATTACTTTCTAGTATCAGCTGATGTTTCCTGGAGCCACAGCTGTAAAGCTGCTGGTCATGATATCGGTTTGGATATGTGGTGAGAGGGAAAGATGAAGATGAAACCAGGAGATGTCTTTACTGAATCATCAGAGCTGAACAGGTGATGGAGAAACAGGTTTACCTTTTAGGTGACATGAATGAGTTGAAGGGAAGTTATGAACTGTTTCTGAAAGACAAATAACACCAGGATCCTTTTTTTATGTAGCTGACAGCTGGTAACTGTGCAGGGGCGGGTCTAGCAAAGTTTTGCCTGGGGGCCAGGTATGGGCATTAACAGGGAGAGGGGGGCAAAAAGAAATACTTTTGTTTCTTATTCTCATTTAAAATATCTAGCTTTTAAAAAATAATTATCTGAATCTTACAACAAACGATTAATAGATTGATGCATATATACCATCAAAACTCTGAAATGCATGTGGTGTAGATTGGCTATAATCTGATCTTTTATAAACCACCATCTCCCTCTGGATGCAATTAATAAGGTGTCACAACAGCGTTTGTTTTCATTCAAAGGCTTTATGATTTTTCCTATAATGGTGGGCCGGTCTCCAGTCAAAACGCCCGAGCTGATTTTTTGTATGCAGCCCTGTATGCAGCTCATCTGCAGTCTGGTGTTACCTACCTACATCTTCCTATTCAGAAGGCAGAATTTTCAAGTTCTGAGTACAAACGAAAGCACCACGACTGCAGTTTTTGTGTTGGATGTAAAAAGCGCACATGACACTGTGACGTAGACTAGAATCATGCGGCTGTCAACGACGGTCCAGGCGTGGGATTTCTCTCGTGGAAATGTGCACATTATTTTTTCCTTTCTATTGGTAGGTGGCACAGTGCACTTGTGGCAAGTAAGCAAGCTAGAAGACTGGCAATCTTGCTGGGTATCCAGTTACGGAAGCAACACATTAACAAGAGAATTCTGAGTAAAACCAAAGTTACTTTCCCTAGTAACTAGTTACTTTGGAAGTAACGAGTAACTTGAAGTAACTGAGTTACTTTTGATAGAAGTAACTAGTAATATAACTAAGTTACTAATTTAAAGTAACTTACCCAACATGCTCTTTTTTACTGTCTGTATGGTTTGCATATTAATCCTCACCTACTGTTGTCGTCAAGCAGTAAAAACTGTTTACACTAAACTTAATTAAGTTTCACTTATATAGGGGCAAATTAGCACAACAGTCACCTCGGGGCTCTTTATATTAAGAGGTAAAGATCAGTAATACAAAGAAAATGCAGAAATACTGCTAAGGATCCATTTTCTTGCACTTATCCAATCAAAGATTGCAGGGTGTGAGAGCCTATTCTAGCTGTCAATAGTGCTAATCACCACATTACAGTGCTACCTGAGATTTGAAATGTGTTCAGTGATTTGTTTAACGGTTTGGTGATTTTAATTATGAAGGACAAGATAAACTGCATTAATGATCATGAGGCATTTACAAACATATATGTTCCCACATTTGACCCAGGTAAAAATGATGTTTTAGAGGGAAATTCAAGTTGTGTGAAATGTCGTGTGAAATATATGAATGTTAGTTTTGAGGAATGTTTCGCAAACTGCTATGTCTTCAAAATGTAACCAAGGCTGTTAGCTAACTGGAGCTAACCATGATAATGAGTTTATCTTCAAGTCTAAGACTTGGACATGCTTTTCTTTGTTATCCATATACTTTGTACAGTAAGCAAAACATCGGACAAAATTAAATAAATCCACCAAGCATCATACTCGAATGGCCATTGTTTTCTGAGCTAAAACTGGTCATCCAGTTTTGTCCTCTTATAAAATTATTTTAAAGCCTGGAAGCTCACTGTAGGATTTACTGATAGTGGCTCACTCATGATTAACTAAATTTTCTTTAACTTCCTAAGACCCAAACTCTTATGGCATGCATTTTTAATTTCTCTTTGCTATTTGGGCTGATTGGGACCTGATGAATGTAAAAACAAAGAATTATCTTTTTACGTGATGTAGTTTCTGAGAAGAGGATATCAGGCCCTTAGAGTAAAATTTAGTATTGTGTTCTAGACAACCCAAAATGTGATGTCCACAAATGTGGATGCCAGGTCCTAGGAGGTTAAATTATATTTGTCTATTTTTAAATCATTGTTTAATTACCTGAACAACAAACTCTAACTAGAAAAATTTGCATTTCCTGCGAAAATGCTGTGTGGATGCCTTATCGCTGAAGCTGTCTGCTGAAAAGCTGAAAAAGATGAAAAGTTGAAAAAAGTTGTATGGTGGTGAAAAAAAAAATGTTGCCATAAGCAGGATTTGAACTTGGCCCTTTTGGGCTGAAGGCAGCTACTCATCTTACTGAGCCAAACTCATTCTCACAGCGAAGAGGTGGACAGACTGACAATTCTGCTGAAATTAGCAGAAGCTGCTGGGAATTGTGCTGATAAAAGGTGAAAAGGCTGAAAATTTTGCAGAAAAGAGGTGACTCAGCAGAATTTCTGCAGAAAAGAGGGAAAGAAGCAGAATGTTGAGCTGAAAAGAGGTGAATGAGCAGAATTTCTGCTGAAAAGAGGCAGAAGGTTCTGTATGTAGAAAAAGAAACACTGTTCAACCATGTGTGAAATAAATAAAGAAATGAAATGAAAGAACAACCTGGTCCTGCTCAATCTCACCAATCAGAGGTACTGCCTCTGTCTGCTTCATCAGGCTGTGTACTTGTTTCTGCCATGGAGCGTTAACAATTGTGCTGATAAGAGGTGAAAAGGCTGAAAATTTTGCAGAAAAGAGGTGAATCAGCAGAATTTCTGCGGAAAAGAGGCAACGAAGCAGATACTTGCACTGAAAAGAGATGAATCAGCAGAGTTTCTGCTGAAAATATCTTTTTTTTTATGAAAACAGCCAAAAAAGCTGGAATTTGTGCTGAAAAGGGGTGAAAAAAATGAAAATTTTGCTGAAAAGGGGTGAAGAAGCTAAAGGATACCAAATCAAAGTACTTGTGCCAAAACTTCCATATTGTGGTACTACTACATTACAACATGAATACGGATTAAAGATGGAAGAAACTGGCAACAAATTCCTCCACTACAAACCAGTCTGATACCACTACTTTGCAGTGTTCATGTTTACTAAGGCACTACCCAAAAGGCGCCACAAGAGGGCACTCCAACACAAGAGATGACCTATGTACACTGATGCACTTAGTAACAGTCAGCCTCCTACTTTGCCACTACGTAATACAGCGGAAATACAGTAGCAGAAATACAATGTTTTTGCAGAAACACTGTAATTTCACTCAAATACTATGAAATAGCAGTAATACTATGATTTGGCAGAAATACTATGTTTCAGTACAAATACTATGACAAAGCAGAAATACTATGACTTAGAAGTAATACTATAACAAAAGGGATTCCTCAAAATACAATGAAATTGCAGTAATTCTATGATTTGACAGAAATACTGTACTTCGTACAAATACAATGCTTTGGTAAAAATACTATATTTTGATTTTAACTCTATGATTTGAAAAAGATGAAAGCATTGAAAAAGGTGAAAAGGCTGAAAATTTTGCAGAAAAGAGATGAATCAGCAGAATTTCTGCAGAAAAGAGGCAAAGAAGCAGAATGTTGCGCTGAAAAGAGGTGAATGAGCAGAATTTCTGCTGAAAAGAGGCAGAATTTCTGCTGAAAAGAGGCAGAAGGTTCTGTATGTAGAAAAAGAAACACGATGAACCATGTGTGAAATAAATAAAGAAATGAAATGAAAGAACAACCTGATTCTGCTCAAATTCACCAATCAGAGCTACTGCCTCTGTCTGCTTCATTAGGCTGGGTACTTGTATGTATTTCGGTCTATATTAGAAAAGCTGCTAAAATTATAAAACTTTGCAGAATTGTAATAAATGATCAATATAAATTACAGGTCTGTGATAGTGTTTAAATTTGTAATGAAAAAAAAATGTTGAAGCAAGGTGGGATTGAACCCAGGACCTTTGAGCTGCAGAGCCGTGTCATTACCGTTTAAAAAACGGTAAATCTCACAATAAAGATAGTAACATTGTCTGAAAGCCAGCAAAAATACCTACGTTTTGATGTATAATTTGTGGGGGTTGAGTGGAAATTGAGCAAGTAGCAAGAAGTTGTTCAGACATGAAGAGAAAATTCAGAACAGACCAGCACACACTCTGAGTTAATTGCATAGCAACCATAGCAACGCATGTATTTTCTGAAAAATCACAATTTTGCAACTGAAAACTTAAAGAGGTATAGAATGAAAACGGTAGAAGATCTGAAAAAGCTGAATCACACAGGAATAGCCCAATAATCTGAGAACATTTTAAAGTTTGAATGGAGTTTCTAGGTGAAAGTATGAGGAAGCAGTTAAGTTTCAAAACCAAGCAAGTTTTAGCAGAATTGTGGAAGTTTCCCATTCATTTCAATGGGACAAATTAAAGGAAAAAAGTGTAATATTTTAAAAAGTATAATAGTAATAAACACCAAAAGATATAGCCGGAATTAGCAGAAAGAGCAGAACAGTTTAGAGTTTGAACGGAGAAAATCGGCTGAAAACTGAGGGAGTAGTTCCACGGCAAAAAACGGGGGAGCAACTTGAAGAATAAAGTTTAAAGAGAAACAGGATCTCAATAGTGTGGATGCCTCCAGCATCCACACAATAAAGAGAAACAGGAACTCAATAGTTTGGAAGCCCTTGAGGGCATCCACACAATTAACTACTGATAACATTGGATCATTTGATTTGCACTGCAGTGCCATCATGTGGTACAACAGCTGCATAACAAGCTGATATGTTTTTAAGGTTTTATATCATGTTTTATTTGTTTTGTATGTTAACTATATTTATGTAAAGCACTTTGAAACTATGTCATAATTTTCAATAACTGTACAGTACTGTTTTGGTAAATATTGTCCTTGAAACACACAAAATTTTGTGTGTTTCTGTTCTATGTCCTGTCTACTGTTCTGTTTGTATATATGTTTTTTTGCTGCTGTTACAACCAAATTTCCCATTGTGGGACAATTATAGGATTATTCTATTGTATTCTGTTATTCATATTTTGACCATCCATGAGCATTTCTTATAAATTATAGTCATGCTGTTTCATTAGTGTTTCATACATTTTCATCCTGTTATGGAAAGAGAATTTGCTGCCGATGATAAATAGCAATATTAAGTAGAATGAGTTTGTTGCTTTTGGTAAGATATTACCTTTGGCACGTCACAGTCCCCTCTAGTGGTAGCCTTAGTCAATGGTCAATGCTAATCATCTTTTTGTTAAATTTAATATGGTAAAATAACTAAACAAAAAGTTTATCGTTGTTTAGAATTAAATATAGCATTTGCAATATTTCCCGGTCATTGCTTACTATTTGAAACATGAAACAAATAAGCATTATTTGGGAAAATTTGGATGCTGTGACTTTTTCTTTTCTCTCAACAGTGTTCTACATCACACTTCCCTTGAAGACTTAGGTGCCCACTTTACATGTAAGCAGTGCTCTCTGCAACTATAGTTGTTAGGCTCTTCATGACACCAGTACAAATATCTGAAACGTGTTCCATCGATCCAAAACCAATAACACTCCTACAAAGACAAGACAAAAGAAACAATATTATCAAAACACAGTGGTAGATAGGTAGATTTGTCTTTTTTAACTTCCAGACCTTGTATAATGATGAGCAGTATACCTGTTGAGCATCAGAGCCTCCAATAAATGTAGGTACATAATTACGAGTGGCACGATATATGACCCTCTGAATTGCCTGGTACTCTCCGAGGTTGTGTACAGATGCCAGGTTTGCATTCATGGACTCAGTATTTCTATAGTGGAGATCAACAGACAGCAGAAAATCTAAAGTATAGAAAAAATAACATAAACAGAGAAATAGTAAATCCAAATCAGTGTTACCAGAGCCTGAGCCCAAGTCCAGCAACAGGGAAAATAGTGGAAGTATCTGTTGCCATATCTAGTCCAACCACTATGCTTCCCCCAATAACATAAGGAACACATGGACATTGATCATTAAATTTCCATTTATTATATTTACACACAAGGTATACAATGTACTTTTATTTCTATGAAATAATTACACACATATAGAAATTATGTACATTATACTGCAATATTCCATCAACAGGAGCCAGCAGCTTCATGGTGTTCATTATCTCTGTGAAAAACAGCAACCCGAAGTGACTCTTATAAAAAATGAATAGACTTTGTAGCAGATCTTTAGCAGAATATATCTTCTTTCTTTACAGCACCAGCCAGTGCCTTCAGCCTTTCAATGAGAAAGTGCTGAACAGCACTAGAACCAGTGCTTACATACGAGTTCATTGAAGTTCCAAAACCAGAAACCAGCATAAAAAACTGACATGTAGGTCATGTGATTCAGACTTTCTTTGCACTCTTTTATTTCAGACAAACCCCAAATAATTGCTTCATGCTGACTTTTGACTGTCCACTTAATTTTGCGTATTGACTACTCCCCAAACACATTAAAACCACAAAATCTTTGATATAGTTATAATTTCATATGTAATTCATAATTTAATTTTCATATTTAGTGGAAAACAAAAAACATCACACTACAGGACAAGCTATCTTTGGGAAGACTGAAATACTACCATGGTAACTTGGTTAGAGTTTTTCTGAGTTTTATGTGTGGGTTTTTTTCCTCATCTCTTTGGTTAATGAAGTTGAAAGCTTCTTTATATATTACTTCCTTTCCTGTAGCCTGGTTTTATTTTGCTTGTTTATTGACATCCTGCATTTTAGGTTATCCTCAGGGTTGAGTTCCTGTATTCCTTCAAGTTTTGTTTTAACTTGTGTTTTGGGATGAACTTGTGTTTAGATTTCTAGGTGTATATGTGTAGATGTATAGGTTTGTATAGGAGCCTATAAATTGAGTTTGTTATATAAGCTCAATATTTGGCAGGATCCAGGGCCTGTTATCTTCAATTATTGTTCACAATGTCATTTGCTTTGAGTTAGTTCAGTGTGCTGTTCCTATGTCTCCCAGTCTTATCTGCATTTTCCTTTTGATTTTCTATGTTACTGTCTAGTCCTTCTGTGCTCCCCTGTGTCAAAGTAAGCCTTGTTTCATGTTCAGTTGTATCTTCCTGATTTTATTCTTGCCTTCTCCTTGTCTTTGCTTGTCATTGTGCAGTCTGAGCTGTTGTAATAGAAGTCAAGCTTTTGTTATGTTTTTATTGTAAACATCTTAACACTGAAATAGAATTGCTTATGCACACCTAAACACCAGAGCTCTAACACAGACGCATATTTCTCTTAAAATTTTTATTATTAAGGGAAAAAACAGATTGTTCTGCAAAGGAGAGATATGCTAAAACATTCATTTTGTAACACATGTGCTCGAAGACAAAAGGCATAAAAGACATTTCCTTTAGGAAAGTTATCACCTAACTTCCTAAAAATTCTCTCAGTAATCTAATTGTTCCTGGGTAAGACGCCACACTAATAGTGAGTCAAAAGACCCCTAGGATAATGAGAACATAGGTGGAGTTTGGTGACTGGGTGGTAGTCAAAGTTAAGGGGCTCATCGGTCCAATCTTCAATTGCATATACTGGCTTTGGAAACATTAGACCTCACCTTTCTGGGGGGAAAGTTGAACCAACTGGTGAACACTAGAGGTGAAGGAGTCTTATTGATCTTGATTTGCTTGTGGCTCAGTGAGGCCATTAAACAAGAAAAAGGGAAGAGTTAAGCCATTTATTTCTACTTCCTCTATGAAATATGACTTGTTGACTTTCCAGATGAAGAAAGAATTTATCTGCCAGCCACAAACTTTGACATTTGTCATCTATATGCTTTGTGTAGACTAAAAAACAAAAGATCAGTAGCAGTAGCACTTGCAGCTTGGTAATAAAGTGGTAATAATAGGGTAACAAGGCAGAAAAAAGAATGCAATAATGTGGATTTCCAGAATCAAACTGGAGTAAAATTATTACAAACAAATTATGTGAAGAGGAAATCACCTCATAGATCAAAGATCATTGTTCACCCCAAAGCTTCCACATTGAAAAAACAGAGATTATATACAGTTAGGCAATGCAAGTGTTGCATGTAACTACAAACATAGCCTAGAATTTGGTTACAGGGGCCCACTCATGGCTAGATAGAGAAAAATAGCTTTTGCTATAATTATATATAGAAAATATAAATGTTGTTTCATAGTGACTGTATCACTTGTATAAAAGTACCTAAATTAGATATGGCTGACATACAACAAACAGTGAAGGTGGAAATTAACAAAACTGTGAAAAAGTTGAATAAAATGTCAACACATCCCAAAATTATCTGGTAACATTTATATGTGGGATGTTTGTAGTACAAACAACCCACACATCAGACAGGTCTGGCCCGGATCTGGTCTCAAGCTGGCACTGCTGGCTGACTGGTGTCATGGCAGGGTGTATACCAACCTGATGTGGGCCAGGTCTGGCAATGATGCCACTGTTTATGTTCCTATTTAATTAGAAGACCCATATGCCATGTGGCAATACTATACAGCTATGGTAGCCAACGTTTCAAATGCAGGTTTGGCAGGTTTGTGAGTTTACACTTTATCCAAAACCTAGTGAGGGTTTACTCATGTTTACCACTGGGTGGCTGTAGCTCAGGAGGTAGAGCAGGAAGGTTAGTAGTTTAATTCCTGGCTCCTCCAGTCTGCGTGCCAAGAGTGTGAATGTGTATAAATGTAGTTAGGAAGCACTCAGTTTAGAGGAAGTGAAGGTGGCATGTTGTATAGAGCACTTTGAGTAATCTAGGAGAGTAGAAAAGAACTATATAAGAATCAGTCCATTGACTGTCTGAACAGAGTTTCGTCATGTTGTTATTACACGGCTTGATTAAGGTACACATTAGGCTGACATCTGGGACCAGAGCTGAAACTGTTCTGGGCCAGCACAGGGCCAGCAGTGTGTCTGCAACTGGCCTTGTGCTGGCCCATGTGTGGGCCACCTCTGGCAAACCAGATCTGGGCCAAACATGGACCGTCATTCTTTGCGGTATGTGGGCCATGTATAAGCACATTGTGTGGGCCAGATCCGGGCCATACCAATTTTGCTACGTGGGATTAAAGGAAAAGCAAAGTTGTGGAACCACAAATAAATTGCATGTCTATGTTTTTATTACTAGTCCCTCCACAATATGCTCTGTGGTGAGACTAGTAATTGAGCAAGATAATTAATCCAGAGAACATAAATAATTAATAGCAAACAAATATAAATTAATCCATAACATGAATTATCTCTCTCTTCCTCTTTGTCTTTCTAGGTCTACAGAGACCAGTTTACTGAGCAGAGGAGAGATGTGCTAAAAACTCTAAACACTCTATGTATTCTGCTCATAATGAAGACACAAGGCAGAAAATACAAACCAGACTGACTATGTAATTTAAGTTGGTGGTTTCATGAATTCTTGAATTTCAACACCTAATTTTGACCTGTGGTGGATACCATACCTTTATTTATACTTCCTCTATAGGAACATTTTGTCAACTTTCGAGGCCTGACGTGGTTTTAAGCTCAGTTTTTTTTTACACTTTATTATGTCGTTCACTATTCCAGCTATTTTTAGAACCCTGTTGTCTTCATGTTAATAAAATCTATAAACTAATTTATCTGCCTTTATGTAACTTGAAACATCTAAGAAGACCAAATCCTTGAATGGATTAATTTGTTGTTCAGCAGAGATAACAGATAAAGCATTGTTGTAGTGTTCTGTTGCAGAGTATAGCAACTCTGATTAAACACCAAGCGAAACCTTTGTCAATGAATACAGGAGTCTGAGTAGAGTTGACCTTTTAGTCTCAGAATCTTCATTTGACAAGCGGTGAAAAGTGTAGTTGCAAAGAAATACAGTATAGAAAAAATGATCATGTTTGCATAAATATTGCATTACAAAATAACTCAAAATATGACTTTACATCTTTGTATTAGCTTGGGCAACAGTAATGATCTTAAAAACTAATGCCAAATCGACCTTCATGAACTACAAATAAATATACCTTCATCATGAAATATATACACTTACGACGTTGCATGAACAATGTTCCCAAGTGGATGGCTGTGGATAAGCCTCAGAGCATGACTGCATGTCACTCTCCTTCTTAGAGCTACCAGGAAGAGGAAGTAAACAGGAAATCAACAAATACAGGTAACCCACCAGGAAGTGAGGTTATTAGCAAGTTCACCTTCAAAATAAAATCTTGTCATTTAACATTTGTAACCTTTTTACTGTTCTTTCTAACTGAAATACATACAAATGAATTATTTTAAAGCAAACATTAAAGATGAATGACATAAATGCCCTTGAGGCATCACAATTGTATCACAAGTGGTTTCAAAAGCTGCACATGAATTAGAATAGACTTAAGAAATGTGTCTGTTTTAGCAGCTTGTTGGTTTCAAGATGAAGCACAATGTAAAGTTCAATACTGATCAGGCACTCACAAACATTTATGTTCAGACGGTGGGCACAGTTGCACTGACTCTACTGAGTTAGTGATGAAACCATGACTTGTGAAATAATGTTTGAACTTCAGTTTTGAAAGCTGTTTCTTCTTCAGAATGTTACTCAGGCTGTTGGCTAATTGATGATACCATGATAATGAGCTTATTTGCCAGTCACAGACTAAAGATGGCACAATACCACTTTTTTATATACCGATACCGATATCATAAATTTGGATATTTGCCGATACCAATATTAATCAGATATAGTGTATTTTTTAAACAATAAAACTGTTTTTTAATATCTTGCTGTATTTTGTAAAAGTTCATACTCAAGTTTTAAAAAACAAAACACTAAAGCTATTCTGTTATACCTGTATGCAAAAAATACACTGCACCCAAAATAATTCATAGTTCAGCAATACTGATCAATCTAATTAACTTAAACCTACGCCATCCTCCCAATTCTGGTATTTTAAAGAGTACTTCGCAGAAATATTAAACAACCTAACTAACAGGGTTGCCAACTCCCAGCAAAAAAAAATAGGGAACCACTCCCCCACCCTCCGCGGCGTGATGCTTAATCGACGTAATCAACTTTAATTTAATGTATGTGTAAAAAAAAAATGCACAGAAATCAATTATTTTTCTACAATAATTAAATAGATTCAACATCTTTCTTCAACAGAATTGCAGACTGCACAGATGGTATCTTCCCAAAGGAAAACGTACTATAGCTTACTCGGGTATATATTAGACTTAATACTTACTATGTACAGTAATGGACTTCTATACATTTTACATCAGATTAAAACTTTGGGTGTAAGATTCAGATAATTATTTATTAAAAGCTCGACATTTTAAATGAGAATAAGAAAGAAAAGTATGTCTTTGCGCCCCCCTTTCCCTGTTAATGCCCTATCTGGCCCCCTGGCAAAACTTTGCTAGATCCGTCCCTGCACAGTTACCAGCCGTCAGCTACGTAGAAAAGGATCCTGGTGTAGAAAGTAATATTAAATAAATTCTAACAACAGCTTATCAAGGTTAAACGTGATGCTGTTGTTTAGCCGCTGGTTTCCTCTTTCTGGTGCAAAGTGGGCCAAAAACTAACATGAGAGACCGACTCGCGACCGAAAAGCCGATCAGCTGATCATTGATCAGTTTCATGACTGAAGTAGCAACAGGAGAGGGAGGGAGAGAGAAGAGGCAGTTGCTCCATATATCGGTTGTTAAGCTTAACGCGGGAATGCTTTACAAACATTCAGAGATGAACTTATACACTTGCTTTACTTCTCTCTGGGATAACTTTTTCTGAGATGAAATGCCGGTTTGGTAGCGAGGATTCAAATGCTCAACCAGACCGCCGACCGTCACACCACAGCCGCTCTATCACGTGACGCATACTGCTCCAACGTGCTAAGATTATGAGCTGAGTTACGCCGTATCGCAAGTTTTGTGAGGTGCTTTTAATATTTAATGGATTGGATTACCCTTTTTATTTCTCTCCGATATCCGATCCAGTAATTTAGGTCCGTATCGGACTGATACCGATAAGTAATATCAGATCGGTCCATCCCTATCACAGACTGAGATATGCTCTTCTTTGCTTCACATGTTTGACCTTTGAGACCTTAACTGTGATTCTTTTACCATTAAATGCTACTCTTTCATAAAGTTAAATATTTGCATATGAAATTTAATATAATTTTATTTTTTATTTTTGGGTAACTTTCATTTTATTTTGATTTATTAATTTATTTATGTCAAGAGATTTATTCTAAAGACACTTCTTCCGTTGAGAGAGAGGGTAGAAACACACAGACACGCTGCAGTTTTTACTTGCAAGGGCGGTCACAGAGCGCTCACACGAGAGAGGGGGGTGATCAGCGCTCTGTTACTGCTCTGGTCTTCATTTATATACAAAAGTAATACAATAGTGAATACATCTGTTCATAGACAGAGGAATGTTAGTGCGTATGCAGGTGTATGTGTGTGTTGTGGGATTCAGAAGGGAGTGAAGATAAGAGTGGTTCAGCTCTTATTATCGCTGTGGGAAGAAACTAACAAAGAGAACAGAACAAGTTTTTGTAGTGAACAACAGTCTAGCACATCAAAAGGTCATCATGCAGTATTCTATCATATGCAAACTTATATCATTACAAGCTTATACTGACTACTAAGTACAATTTTCTATTGACAATTTAATATTTATTTTGAGGTTCCCAAATGTAAGTAGAATTTGGTGCTCGTCTTTTCCTGCATGAAATAGTTGTGGGATTTCGATCTGATAATCAAATGGAAGAAGGGGTCTCAGTGTTCTCGAGAAAATTATCTTTCTGGCATTAAATCATTAAATGAAGAGAATAATTGGTACATTTATTGGTAATAAAAGTAATTG
Source organism: Pelmatolapia mariae (assembly GCF_036321145.2). NCBI lineage: Eukaryota > Metazoa > Chordata > Actinopteri > Cichliformes > Cichlidae > Pelmatolapia > Pelmatolapia mariae. Next base: position 58,703,677 of record NC_086229.1, on the reverse strand, counting down.
TACCCTCAACATTTTAACTTCCCAGTAATGAAACGGACATGGGTTTATAAAAGGCTTATGAAATGTTTGTATTAGCATAGTGCTGGAGTTTTAAGAGCTTTTCAGTATGAGGCGCAAACCACAGTGTAATAAAAGACCTACATCTGACAGGAGTCAAATGTAGGAACATCATGTGTTAGACAGAAATTCTCAAGTCTTGTGAAATAATGTATGAACTTCAGTTTTGAAACCAGCTACTTCTTCAAAATGTGACCAAGACTGTTGGCTAACTGTTGATAATAATGATAATGAGCCTATCTGCAAGTCACAGATTTAGACCTGCTCTTCTTGGTCATCTGTGGTCAAGTGGTCTTAAACTTGTCACTGTATAGCCCTGATAAGTTTAAGCATTTTTCCCACATCATCAACGCTGTCTTTATTAATGGTTTACATTCCTACCAGCCGTTTATGGCAGCAGTATTTAAACTATTAGTTACAAAGCCTGTATTTTTTTCACTAAATAAATACAATTTAATAAATTTTATTGAATTAAATCGTTTGACCCAGCTGTCTTAGCTAACTATTGGCCCATCTATAACCTTCCCCTTATCCTCCAAAATTTTTTCATAGGATTGGGGCCACTAAAAATATTGGGGTGGCACACCAAAAACGGAAATTCTAGTTTTATTTTGCTGTCGTCTAATATATGGTTACTTGGAAAAGATTCAAATAACTAGTTAATTGCCTGCGATTAAAGTTGACATCACTGTCAATAGGTACATATTAAAACCAAACAAGATTTGGAAATCCATAATAATCTGTCTTTAATGATTCTCAACAGAGCTGAGGAGAAGCAGCTTAAGATTCACTCTCCCAGAATGGAGTTAACTTTAAGAGTAAATTTATTCAGGAAAGACAAATCCCACATAGCAAAATTGGCATGGCCTGGATCTGGCCCACACACAGGGCTGGACTGGCCATCGGGCATACCGGGCATTTGCCCGGTGGGCCGCTCGTGATTTTTCGTATTTTATGGGCTGATGGGGTTTCATTTCTTTTCTTTTTTTAACTGTATAAATGAATGGTGGTGAATTGGCCAGTTGGTCATGATTGACTCTGGGCTGGACCAATTACAGCCGAGGAGGTCGAACTTTAACGTTGAGGTGAAAAGGAACGCGATTTGTCCAGTACTACTTCAGCTAGAAAGTTGCTAATTCAGTCATGAAACTGATCAGTGATCGGCTTTTCTCTCTGCGCCAGAAAGAGGAAACCAACGGAGGTTGCGCTAAACAACAGCAGCACGTTTAAGCTTGATCAGCTGTTGTTAGAATGTATTTAATATTACTTTCTAGTATCAGCTGATGTTTGCTGGAGCCACAGCTGTAAAGCTGCTGGTCATGATATCGGTTTGGATATGTGGTGAGAGGGAAACATGAAGATGAAACCAGGAGATGTCCTTACTGAATCATCAGAGCTGAACAGGTGATGGAGAAACAGGTTTACCTTTTAGGTGACAATAATGAGTTGAAGGGAAGTTATGAACTGTTTCTGAGAGACAAATAACACCAGGATCCTTTTCTAAGTAGCTGACAGCTCAACCCGTTCTCACTCCCAAATCGTAACATTTTACGCTAGGTGACAAATCGTCAACATATTACGTTTTCGGGCACCCAAGGCGTTCCTACGTCACGACATCAGAAAACTGCGGACACATGAGAACCGTTTAGACTCAATCTACACATCTTCGCTTTTTCCCTTAAAATCGCTTTAGAAAACACTATTTCACCTCATTAAAGTGCTGGTTAAGGTTAGGGATAAGGTTATGGTTAGGTTTAGCGATAAGGTTAGGTTTAGGCTTAGGTATACGGTTATGGTTAGGTTTAGGCATAAGGTTATGGTTAGGTTTAGGGATAAGGTTAGGTTTAGGCGTAGGGATACGGTTATGGTTAAGGTTAGGAATAAGGTTATGGTTAGGCATAAGGTTATGGTTAAGGTTAGGCATAAGGTTATGGTTAGGCTTAGTGATAAGGTTAAGTTTAGGGCTGCAGTACAGGGCTGGAAACCGCCGCGTACCATAACAACGTGGAAGGTCACCTTTCGCGTTCCTCAGGAACGCCGCAGGACGTGACAAAACGTCGGGATGTTACGCCTCGGGAGTGAGAACGGGCTCGACAGCTACGTGTGCAGGGGCGGGTCTAGCAAAGTTTTGCCTGGGGGCCAGGTAGGGCATTAACAGGGAGAGGGGGGCACAACGATATACTTTTCTTTCTTATTCTCATTTAAAATGTCGAGCTTTTAATAAATAATTATCTGAATCTTACAACCGAAGTTTTCATCTGATGTAAAATGTATAGAAATCCATTATTGTATTCAGTAAATATTAAGTCTAGTATATACCCGAGTAAGTTATAGTATTCTTTCCTTTGGGAAGATACCATCTGTGCAGTCTGCAATTCTGTTGAAGAAAGATGTTGAATCTATTTAATTACTGGAGAAAAATAATAGATTTCTGTGCATTTGTTTTATACGTGCATTAAATTAAAATCGTTTTGTCAATTAAGCATCTTGAGGCAGAGGGTGGGGGAGTGGTTCCATATTTTTTTCTTTTCTGTTTTTGCTGGGAGTTGGCAACCCTATTAGTTAGGTATATGTAATTAGGTTGTTTTATAGTTTTGCTAAGTACTGTTTAGAATACCAGAATAGGGAGGATGGTGTAGGTTTAAGTTTATTATAAAGGCTTCATGGCTTTTCCTAAAATACCATGGTGGGCCGGTCACTAGTCAAAATGCCCGGGCTGATTTTTTGTCCCAGTCCAGCCCTGCTCACACAATGTGCCTACACATGGCCCACATACTGCAAAGAATGACGGTCCATGTTTGGCCCAGATCAGGGGTGCCAGATGTGGCCCACACATTGGCCAGCACAAGGCCAGTTGCAGACACACTGCTGGCTCAGAACAGTTTCAGCTCTGGCCCCAGATGTCAGCCTAATGTGTATCTTAATCAAGCCATGTAATAACAACATGTGCCAGAACATGCAAAACTAACACAACGAGACTCTGTTCAGACAGTGAATGGACTGATTCTTACGTAGCGCTTTTCTACTCTCCCAGATTATTCAAAGTGCTCTATACAACATACTACACTCACCCAATCACACACGCTTTCTCTAAACTGAGTGCTTCCTAACTACATTCATACACATTCACACTCTCAACAAACAGACTAGAGGAGCCAGGGATTCAACCACTAACCTTTCGATCAGTAGGTGACCTGCTTTACCTCCTGAGCTACAGCCACCCAGTGGTTAACAGGAGTAAACCCTCACTAGGTTTTAGATAAAATGTACACTCACAAACCTGTTAAACCTGCATTTGAAACGTTCTACCATAGCAGTATAGTATTGCCACATGGCATTTGGGTCTTCTAACTAAAATAGGAAAATAGGAACATAAATAGTGCCATCATGGCCTGGCCCACATCTGGTTGACATACACCCTGCCATGACACCAGTCAGTCAGAAGTGCCAGCTTGATGCCAGATCCGGGCCAGACCTGTTTTCTATGGGCCTGGGCCACATAAACCAAAACCATAATCAAGCCAGATGTGGCATGCCATCACATAAACATTGCCATCTATGCCAGGCCTTGCCCATATCTGGATGACATACATCTTATCATGCCAAAAGTTAGCCAGCAGTGCCGGCTTGATACCAGATCTGAGCCAGACCTGCTTACTATGTGGGTCAGACCTTCAGGCTGGCAGTAGTTAAACCACTACTTAAAAAACCATCTCTTGACCCAGCGGTCTTAGTTAATTATAGGACAATCTCTAACCTTCCTTTCAGATCAAAAATCCTTGAAAGAGTAGTTGTCAAACGCCTAACAGATCATCTGCAGAGGAATGGCTTATTTGAAGAGTTTCAGTCAGGTTTCAGAGCTCATCACAGCACAGAAACAGCTTTAGTGAAGGTTACAAATGATCTTCTTATGGCCTCTGACAGTGGACTCATCTCTGTGCTTGTCCTGCTAGACCTCAGTGCAGCGTTCTATACTATTGACCATAATATTCTATTAGAACATGCTGTAGGTATTACAGGTACTGTACTGCAGTAGTTTGTATCATATCTATCTAATAGACTCCAATTCGTTCATGTAAATGGAGAGTCCTCTTCACACACTAAGGTTAATTATGGTGTTCCACAGGGTTCAGTGCTAGGACCAATTCTGTTTACATTATACATGCTACCCTTGGGTGTCATCTGCAAGCAGTGAAAATTGTTGCTATGCCTTCTGATGATACTGCCTAACTTTATCTATCCATCAAGCCAGATAACACACACCAACTAGTTGAACTTCAGGAATGTCTTAAAGACATAAAGACCTGGATGACCTCTAATTTTCTGCTTCTAAATTCAGATAAAACTGAGGTTATTGTACTCGGCCCTGAAAATCTTAAAAATATGGTATCTAACCAGATTCTTACTCTGGATGGCATTACCTTGACCTCCAGTAACACTGCGGGGAACCTTGGAGTCATTTTTGACCAGCATATGTCCTTCAATGCACATATTAAACAAATATGTAAGACTGCTTTCTACCATTTGCGCAAGATCTCTAAATTAGAAATATCCTGTCTCAGAGTGACGCTGAAAAACCAGTTCATGAATTTATTACTTCCAGGCTTGACTACTGTAATTCATTATTATCAGGATGTCCTAAAAACTCCCTGAAAAGCCTTCAATTAATGCAAAATGCTGCAGCAAGAGTACTGACAGGGACTAGAAAGAGAGAGCATATTTCTCCTGTTTTGGCTTCCCTTCATTGGCTTCCTGTTAAATCCAGAATTAAATTCAAAATCCTGCTCCTCACATACAAGGTCTTAAATAATCAAGCCCCATCTTATCTTGATGACCTAGTAGTACCATATCACCCCATTAGAGCACTTCATTTTCGCACTGCAGGCCTACTTGTTGTTCCTAGAGTATTTAAAAGTAGAATGGGAGGGAGAGCCTTCAGTTTTCAGGCCCCTCTTCTGTGGAACCAGCTTCCAGTTTGGATTCAGGAGACAGACACTATATCTACTTTCAAGATTAGGCTTAAAACTTTCCTTTTTGCTAAAGCATATAGTTAGGGCTGGACCAGGTGACCCTGAATCCTCCCTTAGTTATGCTGCAATAGGTGTAGGCTGCTGGGGTACTCCCATGATGCACTGAGTATTTCTTCTTAAGTCACCGTTCTCACTGACTATGTGTTAATAGACCTCTCTGCATTGATTCACACCTGTTATTTTCCTTCTCTCATCCCAACCGGTCGCAGCAGATGACCGCCCCTCCCTGAGCCTGGTCCTTCCTGTTAAAAGGGAGTCTTTCATTCCAACTGTCCCAAAAGTGCTTGCTCATAGGGGTTCGAGGAGGGCGGTGAGCGGACGTGACAGCGGAGCGGGAGTTTCTGGTTCCCTGCATTTGTGCTGAAACCACAGTGAACATTGTTAATGAAATAAACAAGCTGTCACCACACCCGTGGACTTGTGTATGTGTGTCGGAGTCCGACTTCACAGTTAGTTCTGCCTTAGGGTCTATCTGCTTTTTTTAATTACCAGCCACAAATAAATGGCTTGCATTTTGTTAAATTACAGTTTTGTTCCTCAAATGTCTGCATGTTGTCCTCCTCCTCCACACCGTCTAACAGACTTTGACACACTCCCATTACCATGGCAACCACCTCTTGCCCTCTGGTCAGGCCTGTATGAAGAGATCTGGAGGGGAAAAGGCAAAGGAAAGAGAGCTTCTCTAACCCTATAAATGTACAGCTCTGATTCCTCCAGCAGTGTCAGGCTTAAAGTTTTGTATGTTCTGGCACCATCACCAGTCCAGGCAGACCACCCCCCTCAAATTTCTCAGAGAAGGGGCTTTTGTCTGTGCCTGTTAGTATCAGAGTGTTCAGACTACCAAAACTTCTATACAATACACTGTGTGCACTAAAGGATGATACGAATGTGTGATGCCAATTATGAGGTATATAGCCTTAAAGATTAAAAAAGATATATTCCAACACTAGGGACTAAAAATAACAGGAGAAAAAGCAAACCATGGCATCTTATTGTTTTTAAGTTGTGTGTAGTCAATCAAAATGAACTATTATTAGTTCTTTATGGGAAAAGTAATAAGAAGGACAAGAGAATCTATATCTTTCTGTTTTTCTGTTCATTCTATTTAGTATAATTGAATGATTGTACTCTGCAATAAAAATCAGTCAAGGAAATCTGACAAAAATGTATTTGAAACAATGAAGACTAAAGTAAAATGGGTCCTTTTTAAAAGGTATTTATCATTTTCCTTTTACCATCTCTTTTGTACACTCGCATATCAAACAGTAACCAAGATGAATTCTGGAAATTATCATCAGACCAACTTAATATTAATACTTGACTCTGGATATTGTTTAGGATCTCCTTCAGTAAATGCTTTGAGCTCAGTCAGATATTAGCAGGTCAGATGTGTTGTTTTCTATTTAGGTATTTAAAAATGAAGAGAGATGAAAAATGAATTTGATGCTTTTGTCTACACCAATGAAAATGTAACATGTGACAAAGACTCAGAGACCATTTTGATTTAATGCTTAAGAGTTTAATGATGAAGATAATAAGAACAGAAATGAATAGCGTTTGCTCTTAAAAGAGACGGCTCAGTCCACTCCAGCTTGTGTCACTTGTTGCTTCATTTATTATGCAACATTACAGCAAAAGAAAAAAAGTAAAGATGTAAAAGGGTGAAAAGATAGTTCAGGGAGTTGGATGAAATTATTTGCTTCTTGGTGCGATGAACCATGCTTTCCATCAAAGACCAGGAATCATCTTCTTTTTCAGACCCAGATAAAAGTGGTGTCAATAGTGCGGCATATATCATTCATACACCTGATTCCTGTACACAGACACAAAAAAACCCCCATTAACTGAAACCATGAGAAATGTATGCTGAGGGAAATATTTAGTTGGGTGTAAGAACAAAATAACCTGTATACTTTAAGAGCACTATATAAATATGCAATCTACGTTAAAAAGAAGAATACAGTGCATATACCATTTTTCATATCAAACAAACAACAGTAATATAACAGCTGTTATAAAATATTAAAAGAAAGAAAGAATTTGGTAAATCAAAATCACAGTTTTTACCCATGTCGTCTTCGCCAGCTGAGTCCACCAGAAAACCCATGTCTGCCCCAGTTGGCGTTACCACCAAACCGATGTCTGCCCAGGTTGACGTTACCACCAAACCGACCTCTGCCCCAATTGACGTTACCACTAAACTGACGTTTGCCCAAGTAGCCACCAGACCGACGTCCACCCCAGATGCCGCCAGACTGACGTCCACCCCAGATGCCACCAGGCCGACGTCTGCCCCACAAGCTTCTCTTCTCTAGAAGATGCTCTTCTGAAGAGAGGCAAGTTACACTTTAGTAAAAATTTATTACTTTTCTGTATCTTTTAAAACATTTTGTAGTTTTCTTGTATATGAATGGTTTTCTTTTTTTAATTCTATGGACACAATTTTAATTTTAAAATGTATATGTTTAATTGAATATTTTACCATATGAAATATATAATTTTAGATATAATTTGCAAAGATATAATTTATAATTTTGAAATAACACAACATTTGTACTACAAAATTAGCTACATTTAAGGAGGCCATTGATGTGTTCTTCTTCCATTCAGCATCACAGAACTGTGGTTAATTTTTGTGTCAATTTTTAAAACGTTGACCAACCTGATGTCTTATCCTCTTCCCCACTCTCACCCCCTTCTTCTGGAATAAAAATTAAAATTAAAAAGCTTAAATTATTTTAAAACATCATATCTTGACTTTGATTGTTAAATTTCTATTTATTATATTGTACTGTTATTTTTATGACTATATACACACATTATGTACATTATACTCACGAGCAGAAATGAACAGAGGGATCATTACACAAAGGAGTGCAAACACAATCAGCAGCTTCATGGCGATGTTTAATATCACTGTGAAAAAAGAGAAGGCATCAAGACATCATTCATTCAAAAAAATAGGATAGAAGAGATTTTGTAGCAGACCTTCTGGAGAATATGCAGAATATTTGAAGAATAGACTTCTTTTCAGCACCAACACGTAGCTTTAGCCTTCCAGTGAGAAGGTGCTGAACAGCTGTAAGATCAGTCCTTATATACTGTTTCTTTTACGCTTCAAAACTAGGAACTAACATTGAAAAAACTGGCACGTGTATCATGTGATTCATGCTGGCCAGACTTTCATTGCATCTCTTTATTTCTTCACCAGAATAATTGCCTCACACTTCTTCTCCTTTCAGCTGCTCACTTTATTTTACAATGACTAGTTGACAAAGAGTCTTCACAGAGTATAACTACATAATACTTGATGTATTTAATTAGGATTTTATATGTCTTTTAGGAAAAAAAAAATTAGCGTCATATTAAAGTCATTATGCCTTGGTGTTCCCATAGAGAATCTACCGAGGGCAGCTAGGGAAAGGGACGTAGGGGCTTATCTGATTGGGCTGCTGGTCCCGTTACCTGGCCCTGGACAAGCTATCCCCAATAGCAAAATAGGCAGCGACAGACATCCTATACTGTATACCCTATGCAGCTCCAGGTCTCCGATGCTTTGTACGTTGTCCTTTTGTCTTGATTTAAAGATTATATATTGTGTTGGCCTCCCTACAGACCAACCTGGCTCCTGTATTTCACATTTGGGTCAACAGTAGTCAGCTCACTAGTGATGTGTCGGTCGCAAACGGAACGGCTCTTAGAACCGACTCTCTAAAGTGAACGACGCGAGCCGGCTCCTTATTGGGAGCCGTGGGTTTTTTTTTTCTTTCTCTCACCCTCTCTCTCGCACTTTTTTTCCGCTTCACTCCGCACTCGAGCCTTTTGCGCTGGGAAGAGGGGGGAGGGGCGGTAGTTACACTCGCAGTAGCACAGGAACAGAGCGGGAGGGACAGAGAGAGAGCCAGGGACAACAACGTCACATTAGAAAGGTATAGTAATCATCCACAACTATTTTCAATTGCAGATGATAAAGGATTCAGAAAGTTTATTCATGCAGGCCCATATGACAGAGAATGTGCATCTTCTTTTTGTTTTCATATTTTAATTTATATTTAATTGTGTTGTGGTTTGCAGTGTTTTGTGTTGTTTCACTTTAAATTGGTTTAAAAGGAAAAAGCTGAAAGATAAGATAAGATAAGATGACCTTTATTAGTCCCACACGTGGGAAATTTGTTTTGTCACAGCAGGAAGTGGACAGTGCAAAAGTTATGAAGGACAATTAGAATAAAATAAAATAAGAATAAATACAGTACACAACTGTACAGAATAGAATAAAAATAGAATACTATATACAGTAGAATAAAATAGAATAAAATATACAATAGGATAAAAATAGAATTCAAATGCTATATACAACAGAGTGAAAAATACAACGGTGCCAGAAAGATTATTGCACATTTGTGTTATTGCACATTTGTGGATGTGTGTGTATGATCAGTTAAAGTCTTTGTTGTGGAGTCTGACAGCAGTGGGGAGGAAAGACCTGCGAAATCTCTCCGTCCCACACCGTGGGTGCCGCAGTCTCCCACTGAAGGAGCTGCTCAGTGCTGTCACAGTCTCATGCATGGGGTGGGAGATGTTGTCCAGCAGGGATGACAGCTTAGCCACCATTCTCCTGTCACTCACAACCTCCACTGGGTCCAGAGGGCATCCTAGAACAGAGCTGGCCCTTCGGATCAGCCTGTTCAGTCTCTTCCTGTCCCCAGCAGAGATGCTGCCACCCCAGCAGACCACACCATAAAAGATGGCTGAGGCCACCACAGAGTCATAGAAGGTCTTCAGGAGTGGGCCCTCCACTCCAA